>NW_022475263.1:0-1005 GCF_009193445.1 Aspergillus pseudotamarii | reverse complement strand
TTAATAATTAAAGAGTATAAATAAATTAAGACTAGTTTTACTACTAAAAATAACTCTGTAGTAATAATATAAAAATTAATTATAAAAAACTAAACTAAATATATAAATAAGTATTCTTATATATTTTATAGCTGATTACTCCTACTATAATTCTTTTAGAAATAGATAGTAAAATATATTTAATTATAGTATACAGTACTATATACTCCCAGTATACTCTCTCTGGAATAGATTCCAGAGTAAATATTATATAACTAATCTAGTATCGGTTCTTTATTTACTATTATATTAAGTATTCGCTGTAGTTATTCTTTAATAATCCTGTAGTTAGTTTCGGTTTCTGTTGTCCTATGATATTCTGCCTTGTGTGTCTGCCTTTGACAAGGTGTACTAGACAAGGGTCTGTAACAATTCTTTACTCTAATATATTAAAGAATAACTTTATTACTTAATAATTTAAAATAGACTTTAAAAGATAAAAGTAGATCTATTAAAATAGTAAATACTACTTTAATTACTAAAAGTATTATTAGTAAATTATAGATATTAAAACAGAAAAACTAAAGATTTTATATAATAGATATTCTAAAATTTTTGACTATCTATAGAATAGCTGATATAGAATGTCTATTATATATAAATATATTAAAAAAGTAAAATATCTTAGATATAAAAAGAAAAAAGATTAGAAATATAGTATTAGATAGTTTATATAAACTATAATAAATACTAGAATTAAAAAATTAAAATATAATTAATTTAACTTTTTCTTAGACTAATTAAATTTTTAATAAGATTATAAATTTTATTTAGAAAATTTAAAAAGAGAGATTTCTTAAATTTATTACTATATTATATTTTTTATTTTAGTTTATTAAATATTCTGAATTTTATTGACTTATTAATATAGTTAGACTGGCGTTTGGCTAGGTTAGGTTAGGTTAATGGGGTCAGGTATACCTAACCGGTAGGTTATGGCTAGGTTATATATATATATTGTACCGT
>NW_022475262.1:0-1035 GCF_009193445.1 Aspergillus pseudotamarii | reverse complement strand
TATTTATTATTTATTTTTATATAATATTTAACTTTATATCTTACTCAGTTTTTAAATATACTATATTTTTTAGATATAAATTCTATAAGTCAATTTAGTATAGATAAAGAAAATCTAACTATAGTTATTCTCTCTATTTATTTTTAATAGCTAAGTAATATACTTTTATTAACTTTTTTTAAATTAGTATTTTATTTTTTTATTTTCTTATCTATATATTTAACTCTTTTTCTATTTTATTTTTTATATTATTTTCAATAACTATATTAATAGAGTCTTCTAAAAATAAGTTTATTTTAGATATTATTTTTTTTATCAAGTAATATTAGACTGGTGTTTGGCCAGGTTAGGTTAGGTTAATGGGGTCAGTTATACCTAACCGGTAGATTATGGCTAGACTATATATATATATTATACTGTCTATAGTTAACTGACAGTTAATCTAGTTCTGTCTGAAATAGCTAACTAAGTCTATTTAAAAAGGCAGTAGATTAGGATTACTTGAAATACTACTAATAAAAAATAGCTCTGATTTACTGTCTATCTAAACAGATTTAGTTTAGTATCTTATAGTCATATTAAATAGAGTTAAATTAATTATAATTAATCTAGTTTTAATTTCAATTTAGATCAGTTAAATATTTTTATATCTTAACCTAACCGGCCCCGGTTAGGTTACGTTATGGCTAGGTTACAACAGTTAGGTTATGCCAGTCTAAGTAATATATTATAATTAATTTCTATTTTATTTTTCTTTTCAGAATTAAACTAAGATACTATTTTTTAAACTCTTTTCTGTTTTATATTTAAGATTCTTAAACTAAATATTTATATTTATATATTTATATATAAAACTAGAAATAAGTATAATATTTAATTATGTATTAGTATATAGTAGTTAGTAAATAGATAAATAGAGCAGTATAAAAAAGAAAAAAAAATTATATAAATATAAATAAAAACTAGATAATTAATTACTATTATAGATTTACTAAAATAAAAATAAATAATAATTATTTATCTATTTAACAGTTT
>NW_022475261.1:0-1037 GCF_009193445.1 Aspergillus pseudotamarii | reverse complement strand
AGAAATATCAGATTTTTCTAAAATATCTAAATATAATAGATATATCTGATTAATTTAATAAAATTGATTTAATCTAAAGCTTTAAATTAAATAAGCTCTATTCTATTTTTATTAATTTCTAGGGCCTAAATTAAATCTGCTCTATTTTAATCTATTTAATTTTTTCTATTAATTTTAATCTAATTTCTATATTAATTTTTTAATATTATCTATCTACTGATTTCTATTTAGATTTAATATCTATTTTTATCTAGAAATAGATATTTAAATCTGGAGAAATATATTAGAAATATATTTTCTATTTAGAAAATATTCTAAAATCTTTCTAGGAAATTTCTTTATTAAATAATATCAGAGATATATTTTTCTTCTAGAAAATATTTTAGTAAATTACCTATTTAAAACTAGTCTGAAATCTTATTTTAATTATAGTTAAAATAGTAAATTATATTCTATAAATTATATTTAGTAAGTTAGAATAAGTTATATTATAATATATTTCTATATTTACTAATTCTACTGACTAGTCCTAATTAAATATAAAAAGTCTGCCAATTTCTATTTAATTTAACTTTTTCTAAATTTCTATTTTTTCTTAAGTAGATTGTCAATCAACTATCTAACTATTAAATATCTATTTATTTATTTAATCTTTTTAATTTCTCTAATCTAGGGTTTTAATTGCCTAAGCCCTAGTTATCTTCTTTAATCTATCTGATCTAGGGCTCTATCTGAATAAGCCCTAGTTTCCTATTCTATCTGACCTAGGGTTCCTAGTTAGGTAACCCTAGCTTTCTATTTGATTTAGTTATCTAATCAATCATTTATCTCTTGATATATTGACCTTTCCTAGTCTGCCCTAAGACTATTCCGCTTTAGGTTTAGGGCAGCTGACAAGAATTATAACTAATAATATAAATAATAATAGAATAATATTCTCTATATTTATTATAAAGTTTAAAATATAGCTATTTTAGTTTTAAAATATATTTATTAATTATAAGTTATTAAATATTATTAAATTTTAATATTATATT
>NW_022475260.1:0-1055 GCF_009193445.1 Aspergillus pseudotamarii | reverse complement strand
ATTTATTATATCTCTTAAAAATAATAATAATAATAGTTTAAATACTACTTATAATAAAAACTAGATTAATAATTATAATAATAATACTGTTCCCGATAATAGTATAGATAATTTAAATATTATTATTAATAATAAGATTATTAAATATTAAATATTTTTATAATTTTATAATATTTTAATAATTTTATATCTTTTCTTTTAACTTATCTGATTTTATAATAGTTATTCTTTAATAACTATAAGAGTACTGGTTTTAGCGGGAGACAGGCTAATATTATATATCCATATTCTGCTATAGCTGACTGACCGCCCTCCGCGGTATATCTGCATATACGGTGAACCTAATAAAACGTAACTTCTATATGACAACTATATTATATTAATATAAAGTATGAATAGATTTATATATTATTATTAAAATTATCTATATAACTATAGTTAATTTAAATAAATAATTAAATAGTTTCTATTAATTTAATAATTTTCGGGTATATATAAGATATATAGATAAATAAAATAGATATTTTAAATATTAATAATTTTAATATTATTATAGCTATTGGGATCTCTGGTTAAACTATAACTAAACTATAATAAAACTATATTAGTTATAAGATTCTAATAGATAGAAAATAATAAATAAAAGATATATTCTCCAAAAATCTCTCGGAGTATTATTACTAGTAATATACTACTAATTTATTATATAAAAGTAAGTCATCCTTTATGAGATACACTGTATAGATATGGATATACTGCAGAAGGCGGTCAGGTACAGCAGAATTGGAGTATATGACAATTCTATAGAAATATTTTCTATAATTTATATAGTTTATAGTTACTATACTATATTTATATTAAATAAATTATTAAATAATTTTATTATATATTTTAAATTAATTCTATTCTCGGGTTTATATAATTTATAGATTTTTTTTTATGTTTATACTAAATTTTTAAATTAATATTTTAAAAAATAGTTTTACAGATATTTATATAGTTATATAAATAAATTTATTTATATATATTTAGATTAACTTAAATTTTTAAAAATA
>NW_022475259.1:0-1061 GCF_009193445.1 Aspergillus pseudotamarii | reverse complement strand
TATAGAAAATAATAATTTTAATAGAATTTTTAATTAAAAATATATTTTCTTTCTATATATAATTAATAAATAGAATTTTTTAATACTATTAATAAAATATTTTTATAATTAATTAAAATAGTTAGATTAATTTTAGATTAACTATAGTTAATTTAGTTTACTATCTACTATATTAGATAAGAATTAATAGTTTTGGTACTAAGTATAGTTAATTTAAATTAACTATTTAATTTTTAGCTTAACTATAGTTAAGTATAAAAATTCTATTAACCTAGCTATAACCTAGCGGTTAGGTATAACTGACCCCATTAACCTAACCTAATCTGGCCAAACACCAGTCTATCTGTAGATTATCTATTTATATTTATTTTTTCTATCTATAAAAAATATTTAATCTTTTGATATAAATATATATATTTCTACTTATTATAATTCTGAAATACTAGACTTACAGTAAATTAATAGATAAATATATAAACTTTACTATTTTTACTAAATAGTCTATTACTATATTAAAGAGATTAGAATATAAATATATTTTAAAAAGTTCTTTAAAAATACTATTAGAAAATAGTCTAAATAATACTTATAACTAAGATAGATATAAATAACAGTTATTTATTAGACTAATTTAGTATTTTATCTATTCTGTTTAGAAAAGATCTAGGAGATTTATATAAAAATAGATTATATATAGATAACCTGCGGGTTACTGTTACAGATCCTTGCCTAGTATATCTTGTCAAAGGCAGGCACACAAGGCAGAATATTATAGGACAACAAGAACCGAAGTCAACTACAGAATTATTAGAGAATAACTATAGTAAATACTTAATATAATAGTAAATAAAGAATTAATATTAGTTTAAGTTATATAATATCTACTCTAGAATCTATTTTAGAGAGAGTATACTAGAAGTATATAGTATTATATATTATAATTAGATATATTTTACTATCTATTTTTAAAAAAGTTATAGTAGAAGTAGTTAGTTATAGAATATATAAGAATACTTATTTATATACTTAATTTAGTTTTTTATAATTAATCTATATTATTA
>NW_022475258.1:0-1084 GCF_009193445.1 Aspergillus pseudotamarii | reverse complement strand
AAATTATATATTATAATAAATTAAATTAATAATAAATATATATTGTTTTAATACTAATTTTTTTTATTTTTAATTAATAATATTTAGAAATATATTCTTTTTCTATTTTAGTTTTTATATATAATATTAATATATATTTCTAAATATTTATTTAATTTATAGTCTAGAATAATTCTATAAATATAAATATATAGATATTATAATATTTTTTTTATAATTATATAATTAATTTAATCAGAATTAATAGTATAATATTAAAAATAAAAAAATATATATATAATATTTAATGTTGTGCTTAGGCACCGAGAGTAGTTGATGAAGTTGTTCTTCTATTGTCGGTATACTAATAGCCGATAAGCGGCTCCTTTACCGCTTTCTCTACCGCTAATCGGTAGGTTGGCAGAATAGCCACGACATTTAATCTAATTCTAGTTATTAATTAATTTATATATTCTATAATTTCTATATATAGATTAAATACTAAATTATTAATATTAAAATTATTATTTTTAATCTTTTATTAAATTGTATTTTTAGTATTATTTAAATATTTAATATAGTATACTAACAGTATAAATATAATATACAAAATATAATTGATTATTTTAATACAATATAGTATTTTCTCTATATATATTTTTTAACAGAGTATAATTATTTTTTTATAATTATAAACTAGACTATAGTCTAGGAATTTAATTAAATTATTTATAATTTTAAATTTAAATAATTTTATAAATTTTTAATATATAGTAATATTTGTAACTTTTATAAATACTATAATTGTCATATATTCATATTCTGTTATAGCTGACTGACCGTTCTCCGCGGTATATCTATACCGATATAATAAATCTAATAAAAGATAATTTATTTCTATATAACAATTTAATAGTATATTCCTAGTAATAATATCTTAAAAGATTCTTAAAGAATATATTTTTATCTATTTTCTTATCTATTAAAATCCTATAATTAATATAACTTTATTATAGTTTAATTAGAGATTCGAATAACTATAATAATATTAATATCTAAAATATCTAAAATATCTATTTGATTTATTTATATATTTTATATATAT
>NW_022475257.1:0-1086 GCF_009193445.1 Aspergillus pseudotamarii | reverse complement strand
TAGTAGAGTAGTAAGATAGAATAGATACTCTAAATAAAATAGAGTCTATATAGTCTTAGATCTTTTTAATCTCAGTAACTAGTCTAATATAATAGTTCTATTAAAACCAGTTATATAGCTGACTAAACTAAATAGATATTTTTAATTTGGCTAATATAATTATATTTCGGTTTCTATATATAGAAATATATATATAGAAATAATTAATTAATATAATTAAATTAATTATTAAATTAAGATTTGATAGAGCTAATCTGGACTTATAACTATCAGCTACTCTAAATCTAAAGTAGAATAGTTTTAAAATAGACTAGAAAAGATTAATATATTAAGAGATAAATAATTAATTAGATAACTAAATTAAATAAAAGACTAGGATTATCTAACTAAGAACCCTAGATTAGATAGAATAGAAAACTAGAGTTTATTCAGATAGAGCTCTAAATTAGATAAATTAAAGAAAATAACTAGGGTTTAGATAATTAAAGCTCTAGATTAGAGAAATTAAAGAAATTAAATAAATAAATAGATATCTAATAGTTAGATAGTTAGTTGATAATCTACTTAAGAAAAAATAAAAATTCAGAAAAAGTTAAATTAGATAAAGATTAGTAGACTTTTTATATTTAATTAGGGCTAGTCAATAAAATTAGTAAATATAAAAATAAGTTATAATATAACTTATTCTGATTTACTAAATATAATTTATAAAATATGACTTACTATTTCAACTATAGTTGAAATAAGGTTTTAGACTAGTCTCAAATAGATAATTTTCTAGAATATTTCCTAGAAGGAAAATATATCTCTGATATTACCTAATAAGGAAATTCTCTAGAAAGATTCTAGAATATTTCCTAAATAGGAAATATATTTCCAACAGTTACTTATAATAAAAGTAAAATACTATTAAAATATATAATATATAGTATATTTTTTTAATAAATATAGTAATAATATATTATTATCTTATCTCTATACTAGACAAAAGCCAAGAATATCTATTAATTGTAGAGATACAAGACTATAGTATTATTATATAATAAAATATTAATTATATTTATATATATTTCTATTATATATTCT
>NW_022475256.1:0-1117 GCF_009193445.1 Aspergillus pseudotamarii | reverse complement strand
TAATTATTTAATAATAATTATTATTTATATTAATAAGAGTCTTTTGAAATAGCTAAAATTAAAGATATAAATTAGATAATATATTATTAAGTAAAAAAAAATATAATTTTTAAATTAAAATATTTTTAGTGTAAATAACTTTATTAAGTACTATTAACTATTAAAATATTAGAATTAATTAATTTTTTACTAAATCTATTTAATAATTTATTAAATAAAATTAAATAGACTATTAAATAGAATCCTAAATTAGTATAGTATTAGATCAAGCCCAAGTAAAAGATATAAGAAGATACTCCTAATTCCCGAGCTTGGAGAGCTTTCAGAGACCTTGTTCGGCCTAATATAAATCCTATATTTGCCGAAATCACAATATTATTTAAAAACTCTACTAACTTATAATTCTTAAGTAATTTAAATAATAAAAACAAAATTTTTAAAAAATTCTTTATTATATTTAAATATATAGTATAGTTTAATTTAAATTTAAGTTTCTGATTCTTGTCTATTTTATAGCTTAGGTTAGATAAGTAATTTTTTAATAATAATAGATATTTAATATCTCTAAATAACTTTAGTAAATCTGATAAAGATAGTAATAAATATATAATATTAATATTCTTATTACTTTCTCTAGTTATTACTATATTCTAAAAGTTACTTATTTTAATTAATAGATTTAGTATTTTTAATAATTTAGAAAAGTTTCCCTAGACCTATAATCTTTTAATATATAGAAAGAAAAGTTTTTTATTTATTTAATTTATTTTTGACTATCTTAGCTAGCTACCCCCAATTTCTCGGTATTATGGGCCCCTGCTTACCGGCCCCGGAAGAACCCATATTCCTGGGCCCTAAGGTCAGACAGAAGCCCTCACCAACATATTTTATATATATCTAAAAGTTATTAAATTAATAGAGACTATTTAGTTATTTATCTAAATTAACTACAGTTATATAGAAAATCTTGATAATAATATATAAATTTATTTATATTTTATATTAGTATAGTATATTAATTATTTTATAGAATATCGTAGTTTATTAATAATTAAACTGTCTATTGTATAACTATATATAATATAATTATTATTATCAGAAGTTAAAAATAAAACCA
>NW_022475255.1:0-1159 GCF_009193445.1 Aspergillus pseudotamarii | reverse complement strand
TATTTATAAAAAAAGAAATAATATTATAGATTTTATTTTTTATATAACTTTTTATTTTATTTTCTATTATCTTTTACTATTTTTTAGTATATAGTAATAATATTATTTTCTAATCTATTTATAATATTTAAATCTACTATATATAAAGCTCTTTTTTATTTATAATAGAGAATATTTATAGTTAAAAATTATTTTGATATTTTTTTAATAGAATATTTATATTTTAATATTTTAGATATATATTTATTATTAAGTTTATTATATTAAATTTAATTCTTAGTAGTATTGTAAGAGATATCGCCAGGGCTCGATATTCCACAAGACCAAAAGATTATATAATTCGGGATCAACGGTCCCGAATGCCCTGGGGGCACCTATATAGTATACCGCCGTTACAAGTATCTCTATTATATATTAAAAAAATAGATTAACTAGTAAAAAAGTAATTATATAAATATAATTTATAATTAGACTAGAAAATCTTTTTAATTTAATTAATTTTTTTATATAAATATTAAATAAAAATTATAATTAAAATATTTTTATTTAAAACAAATTATTTAGTAATTTAAAAATAGCTGATTATATAGAACTATTATTTTTATTATTATAATAAAAATAAATCTTATTAAATATAATATCTTTCCATTATTTAATTTTATTTATATTTAGATATTATATTTTAAAAATATAATTACTATTATTTTGAAATTAATAAAATATTGTATTTCAGTATATAGTAATATTTTCTAAATTTAAATTTTATTTTTTTTAAAATAGATTAATAAGTTTAATAACTAAAAACTCTAAGAAATTTAATTAAGATTTTTATATTTAGTAACTTTAGTCTCTCTTAATAATTTGAAAAAAATAAAAATTTATTATTTTTAATTATTAAATAATTGTCACATACTCCAATTCTGCTATAGCTGACCGTCTTTTGCGGTATATCTATATCTATACAGTATATTTAATAAAAAATAACTTATTTCTATATAATAATTTAGTAGTATATCCCTGGTAACAATACTCTAAGAGATTCTTAGACAATATATCTTTTATTTACTATTCTATCTATTAAAATTCTATAATTAATATAGTTATATTTTAATTTAATTAAAAATTTTAATAACTATAATAATATTAAAATTATTAATAT
>NW_022475254.1:0-1175 GCF_009193445.1 Aspergillus pseudotamarii | reverse complement strand
ATTTAAAAGAAATTAATTAAAATTATTTATTTAATAATTTAAATCTAAAACTTTTAAAGCTTTTAAAAAATTTATTATTTTATTATATAATTTTTGAGATATTTATAATAGAAAGATTTCTTAAGTATATATATAGAAATTATTATAATATATATAAACTATTAATATTAATAGTATATATAATTAGTTAATATTTATATAATTTTATATAGAATTTTTATTAAAAAAAGATATAGTTAAATTAACTTGTTACACCCGGGGCTTTGTTATCGAATCTGAGACCAGTTAGTAAATTATATATACAGGGTTACTAATCTAAAGTTATTCTTTAACTTCTGTTATTAATAGATTATAGTCTTGGAAGAACAGAAGTTATAGTTAGACTATTATTAAAATAAAATACTGTCAGTACTAGACTAAAGTTAATTTAAAAATATAGTTAATATAAAATTACTATTAATACTAGATTTAAATTCAAAGAGCTAAATTTATTAAATATATATATTTAATAGTTAAAAAAATATAAATAAATTAAAATTAGTTTTATTATTAAAAATAACTTAATAATAATATAATAAATTAATTATAAAGAACTAGACTAAATATATAGATAAGTATTTTTTATATATTGTCATGTGGAAGTAAGTTGTCCTTTATTAGGTATACTGTATGGGTATAGATATACCGCAGAAGGCAGCCAGCTATAGTAGAATTAAAGTATATAAGATTAGCCTATTTTCTAATAAGACCAGTATCCTTACAGTTATTAAAAAATAAATATTATAAAATTAAATAAACTAAAAAATATAGAATTATTAAGATATTATAAAGTTATAAAAGTAATAGTATTATAAAATTATAATGATAGTATAAAATTATTAAACTATTATAAAATTATAAAAACAATATAAAGTTATTAAAATATTATAAAATTATAAAAATATTTAATATTTAATAATTTTATTATTGATAATAGTATTCAAATTATCTGTACTATTATTAGAGACAGTATTATTAGAAACAGTACTATTATTATAGTTATTAGTCTAGTTCTTATTACAAATAGTATTTAAACTATTATTATTATTCTTGGGAGATATAGTTGTTGGAGATATATTTCCTATTTGGGAAATATTCTAGAAAATTGCCTAATTGGGACTAGCCTGAAACCTTAT
>NW_022475253.1:0-1192 GCF_009193445.1 Aspergillus pseudotamarii | reverse complement strand
TATAATATAATAATATTAAAATATTAACTTAATTAAAATTAGATTAAAAATAAAAGATAGACTAAAAAACAAAAATATTCTACTAAATAGATTACTTTTAAAGAAAGTATATCAGTATCTAAAACCCAAATTCTTATAAAGTATCGAAATCAGATAGATAAAGCTATATAGATAGATAGAGCTCTATCTACTAAATTGACTTCTAGATATACTCTATCTAGATATTCTGACTATAATATACAGGATTATAAAATTATACACTACCCAAATTGATAGAACTACTTATTTTTGTATAGGAATCTAAATTTATAGTGTTTTGACTATTTTAATTTTCATATAGCGGTTGGGGTGGCGGGTCATTTGCAGTGGCGGGTCGTTTACCGAATACATTAACAGATTATATATACAGATTACTAATCTAAAATTATTCTTTGACTTCTGTTATCAATAGATTACAGTCTTGGGAGAACAGGAATCACAGATAGACTATTTGTTACAGACCCTTGTCTAGCGTACCTTGTCGAAGGCGGGTACGCAAGGCAGAATATTGTAGGATAACAAGAACCGAAGCCAACTACGGGATTATCAGAGGATGACTACGGCGAATACCCAATGTGACGGTAAATAAAGGACCGATACCAGCTCAGTCACGTAATACCTACTCCGGAACCTACCCCAGAGGGAGTATACCGGGAGTATATAGCACTGTGCACTATGATTGGATATACTCCACCACCTACCCCCAAGGGAGTCACGGCGGGAGTAGCTAGCTACAGAATATATAAGGATACTCATTTATGTACTTAGTTTAGTTCTTCGTGATCAATCTACTCAGTTACTTGATAGCTATATTCAAGATTTATACCAGCTCGACTCGTTCGCACTATCTAATAATTAAGTATACGTACCTAATTGGCCTGGCCTTCTTACCTTGGACTATTCGTTATAGTCTCACTGTTACTGTTCAGGACCCCTCCGGGTCACACATTACCATCGGTCACTAGTGGATTCTAGTCAGACTACGTAAGTCACCTCTAACCAAGATAGCTAACTGGTCGCAGAGTCCTTGGACGGATACCCGGGCGTAACACTATTATCAATATTAAACTAAAATTAACTCAGAGATATAGTTAATACAAGACTACTATTAATACTAGACTAAGATTAGCTTAGAGATATAGTTAATATAAAA
>NW_022475252.1:0-1239 GCF_009193445.1 Aspergillus pseudotamarii | reverse complement strand
AATAAAAATAGAAACTCTATTAAATATTTAAACTATCTCTATTTTACAGATATAAACTAAAAATAAGAGATATTACTACTATTCTAAAACTAGATAAAACTTTTAATAGACTAATAAAGTTTCAGAGTACAGTATATTATTAAATAGATTAAGTTCTATTAAATTTTATAGTTAAGAAATAAAAGAATTACTGATTCAGTATCAAGTCTTTAAAAGAATTAAAATTATTTCTAATATTAAAAACTAGTATTAACAAATTTTTTAATTTTCCGAATCTAAAAATAAATTAGAATAGCTACTAATAATATAGAGTATTCTAAAAAAATTTTTTTTAGAATACTCTATATCTGTAGAAATATTTTATAAAAAATTTTTTCAGAATATTTTATATCTATAGAAGTATTCTATAAAAGATTTTTTCAGAGTATTCTATAACTATAGATATAAAAGAGTTTTATAAAAATCTTTTATAGAGATTTTTAAGACTCTAATTAAAAGCTTTAGATAACTAATTTTTTTAATTATCTATATAATATTTTGATAAGCTATTAAAGTTTTTTCTCTATTTTTTCAGTTATATTTAATTTTATTATTAAATATCTTAAAATAAAGTTTTCAAAGTAAAATTATTATAGTAAACTAGATTATATAGACAAAACAGAAAATATAATACTGAGTTTTAATAATATTTAATAACTTATAATCAGTAAATATATCTTAAAACTGGGATAACTATATTTTAAACTTTACAGTAAATATAGAGAATATTGTTCTATTATTATTTATATTATTAATTGTAATTCTAAGTATCTAGTATACTAGATTATATTAATATAGAACTTTTAGTATAATACTAACTAGTAATTTATCTTTATAAATATCAGAAACCGGTCAAAAATCTAATAGAATTTTATAGTATTCTATATCTCTGATTAAAAAATAATTTATTATTATTAAAAAGATTTTTCAATCAGAGCTAGTCTAGTAATCAATTATAAGTAAAATCTTTATATTATTAAATAATTAAAAAAGTAGTCGGATATATATTTTACTTAATAGAATTATCAATTTTTCTCTAATCTGTATATAATTTAGAAAATAAAAATAATACTAATATAATAAAAAGATAGTAGTAAAAATAATTATTTATTTAAACTAAGTATACTTTACTGTTCAAAATAGTAATCAATAAATAATAATAAATCGAAGAGTTTAGTCAAGAAATTCTTGATTACTATA
>NW_022475251.1:0-1255 GCF_009193445.1 Aspergillus pseudotamarii | reverse complement strand
TTATATATTATTATTAAGATTATCTATATAACTATAGCCAGTTTAAATAAATAATTAAATAATCTCTATTAATTTAATAATTTTTGAGTATATATAAAATATATAGATAGATAAGATAAATATTTTAAATATTAATAATTTTAATATTATTATAGTTATCGGGATTCTCGATTAAACTATAGTAAAGTTATATCAATTATAGAATTTTAATAAATAGAATAAAAGATATATTCTTTAAGAATCTCTTAGAGTATTGTTACCAGGGATATATTACTAAATTGTTATATAAAAGTAAGTTATCTTTTATTAGATTTACTGTATCGGCGAGGATATACCACGGAGGGCGGTCAGTAGCTATGGCAGAATAGATATGTGACATAAATCTAAGATCAGTTAGTAGATTATATATATAGAATTACTAATTTAAAATTACTCTTTAACTTTTATTATTAATAGGTTATAGTCTTAGAAGAATAGAAGTTATAATTAAATTACTATCGGGACAAGACTACTATTAATACTAGACTGAAGTTGTCTCAGAAATATAATTAATATAAAATTACTGTGAATACTAGACTAAAGTTATCTCAGAGATATAGTCAATATAAGACTATTATTAATATTAGACTCGAGTCTAAAAAACTAGATTTATTAAATATATATACTTAATAGTTAAAGAGTATAAATAAATTAAAACTAGTTTTACTACTAAAAATAACTCTGTAATAATAGTATAGAAAAAATTAATTATAAAGAACTAAATTAGATATATAAATAAGTATTTTTATATATCTTGTAGCTGGTTACTCCTACTGTAACTCTCTCTGAAATAGATTCTGAGATAGATATTATATAACTGAGTTGGTATTGATTCTTTATTTACTATTATATCGAGTATTCGCTGTAGTTATCTTTTAATAATCTTGTAGTTGGTTTCAGTCCTTGTTGTCCTATAATATTCTGCCTTGTGTGCCCATCTTCGATAAGGTATACTAGACAAGAGTCTGATATTTTAAAGAGATTAGAATATAAATTTTTATATATATCTAGACTTTAGAAATATTAGAAATATTAAAAATTTAATAATTAATAATTTATTTATTATAAAAATAGATTTAAAAAATAATTTTCAGTAATATAATAGAATTCTTAGCTAGTAAAAATAGAATATTATAAATATAAATATATTATATATAATTTATATATATTATTAATTTATATTTATTTATTTTATTTATAAAATTATAGAACTGGA
>NW_022475250.1:0-1261 GCF_009193445.1 Aspergillus pseudotamarii | reverse complement strand
AAATAATAGTACTAATTGTAATAAAAATAACTATAAAAAAATACTATTAGATAGTAATAATAATATTAATATTTTTTAGTTAAATACTCTAAGTACTACGAATATTATTAAAGAAAATAAAAAAATATTTTATCAATTAATATATATTTATAAAAAACGACTCTAATATAATAAAGTAATAAATTAAATAAATTATTCTATATTAGTTTTCTATATATATATAATATTAATTTATAATATAAAATATTAAAAAAATAAATTTAATTTTTTTAATATAATCGAGAAATAACTGGACCAAGTAAAATATATAGTCTAAGATATATATTAATAAAAATACTTTTTTATTTATATTATTCTGTTACGGACCCTGCAACTGACCTTATCGAAGGCGGCCATGAGCGGTAGAATAACACCTCAGGGCACACTCTGTCTCAGGAAACAAGACACCCTAGGATAAATTATATCAGAAGAAATACTTATAGTATATATAGACTATAACTCTAGATTTCTCTGATAGAAATCGGAATCTACTCAATATATACAATAAGTATATAACTAATAGTATATATACCAAGTAATAATATATAATATACTAATATAGTATATATAGACTATATAATATACTATAAATTAGGATAATATACAAGAATCTAGAATATATAAAAGATATATATTTATATATTTAGTTTAGTTTTTTATAATTAATTTATATTATTATTATAGAGTTATCTTTAGTAGTAAAACTAGTCTTAACTTATTTATACTCTTTTAACTATTAAGTATATATATTTAATAGATCTAGCTTTTTGGACTCGAATCTAGTATTAATAATAGTCTTATATTGACTATATCTCTGAGTCAATCTTAGTCTAGTATTAATAGTAGTTTTACTTTGATAGCAGTCTATCCGCGACTCCTGTCCTCCCAAGACTGTAATCTATTAACAACAGAAGTTACAGGACAATTTCAGATTAGTAACTCTGTATATATAATCCGCTAACTAGTATCAGATTCGACAATGAAGCCCCGGGCGTAACATATTTAAATTATAATTATATATTCAAATATATTATAGTCCAATATATCTAGAGATATATAGATATAATTTTTTAAAAAAAATATTAATAAATTTAAATATAATATAACTATTATAAATTATATAAAGATTTTAAATAAAAAATGTAAAATTAAAATAATAAATTTTAATTATATTACTAAAGATATAAATAATAATATAATTAATACTAGTTATAATTTAATT
>NW_022475249.1:0-1269 GCF_009193445.1 Aspergillus pseudotamarii | reverse complement strand
TTATTTTATTAATATATTTTGTTTATAAATTTAATAAAATTTTTAATAATTTATTATTTAAATTTCTATAGTATTATAATTAGAAATATAATATTTTTTTAAACTATATTTGTTTTTATTTTCTATTATTTAAATATACTATTAGTCAATTAGTATTTAATAACTAAAAATTATTTAATATTAATAATATACTTTCTAGTAAAAATATATTTATTCTTAAAATATTAATCTATTTAATAAATTTACTTCTATACTGTATTTTTTATAAATTATTTATTATATATTAAGATTATAGTCAAGTTTTTTATCTTTTAATAAATAAAGAAATAGAGCTATATATTACACCCGGGACTTTGTTGTCAAGTCGGAGACCAGTTAGTGGATCACGTGTAGGGGTTACTGACCTGAAATTGTTCTTTAACTTTTGTTACTAATAGATTACAGTTTTGGAGTACTGAGATAGATACAAAATTACTATTAATACTAGACTTGAGTTTAAAGAGTCAGATCTATTAAGTATATATACTTAATAGTTAAAAAGTATAAATAAGTTAAGACTGGTCTTATTACTAAGATAACTCTGTAGTAATAATATAGAATTAATTATAAAGAACTAAATTAGATATATAGATAAGTATTCTTATATATTCTGTAGTTAATTACTCCTACTATAATTTTTTTAGGAATAGATAGTAAAGTATATCTAATTATAGTATACAGTACTGTATACTCCCGGTATACTCTCTCTAGAATAGATTTCAGAGTAGATATTATATAATTAAACTGATATTAGTTCTTTATTTATTATTATATTAGGTATTTACTGTAATTATTCTCTAATAATTCTATAGTTGACTTCGGTTCTTGTTATTCTATAATATTCTGTCTTATATATCTGTCTTTAATAAAATATACTAGATAAGAATCTATAATATTATTTCTTTTCTTTTAGGCTTTTGTTTTTAAAAGTATAAAATTATAGTTTTATTTAGATAAGAAATATCTGTCTTTAACTTTTCTGTTATATTTTTCTATTATATCTATATTTAATAAGGTATGTAAGCAAAACAGATTTTTTTAATATTATATAATTTTAACTAATAGATCTATTATTGATAATTCTTATAATTATTATATTTAAAATAATAAATTCTATATAATAGATTCGAAGAATAAAAATTATATAGAATATATTTATTATAATCAAAAATATCTAAAATAGTTTTATAATAAATATAAGTAGAAAAATTTTTATTATAATTAAGAGAA
>NW_022475248.1:0-1284 GCF_009193445.1 Aspergillus pseudotamarii | reverse complement strand
GTATATATAAGATATATTAATAGATTAAATAGATATTTTAAATATTAATAATTTTGATATTATTATAACTATCAGAGTTTTTAGTTAAACTGTAACAGAGCTATATTAATTATAGAATTTTAATAGATAGGATAATAGATAAAAGATATATTTTTTAAGAATCTCTTAGAGTATTGTTATCAGGGATATACTACCAAATTGTTATATAGAAGTAAGTTATCTTTTATTAGATTCGCTGTATAGGTATGGATATACCGCAGAAGGCGGTCAGCTATGGCAGAGTATTGGAGTATGTGACAAATAATAAGATATCTGATTATATTGATATATCTACTATACTAGTCAAGAATAATACTAATAATAATACTATTTCTGATAATATATAACTCGATAATAATATAGATAATTTAAATATTATTATTAGCAATAATATAAGTAGAGAGTAACTTTTTAGTTTTTATACTTTTAATTTTATATTCTTTAGCTTTTATATAAATACTTTTAAAATATTTTTAGATCTTTATACTTTTATAATATTTTGTTTTTTATATTTTTAGATTTCTATAACTCTATTCTTTATTAATTATAAGAATATAGATTTTATCAGAGATAGACTAATATTATATATCTGTATCTTATACTCTATATTCTGCTCTAGTTAACTATTTACTGCGGTATATCCGCGCCTATATAGCACATCTAATAAAGAGGTAACTTACTTCTACATGACATTTCTATATTTTTATAGTATTCTATTTTAAAATTATACTATACTAGTATTTTAATCTATTTTATTTATTACTATATAAGTTTTTTTATAATTATAAAATATATTAAATTTTTATAATTAAATTTTATAATAATTATATATTATATTTTTTTAGATAAACTCTCTATTTTTTAAATACTAATATTACAGTTAATAGTTTTATATTACAGATTTTGTCATGTGGAAGTAAGTTGCCTTTTATTAGGTTCGCCGTATCGGCAAGGATATACTGTGGAGGACAGTCAGTAGCTATAGTAGAATAAATATATAATATTAACCTATCTCCTACTAAGACCAGTACTCTTACAGTTATTAAAGAATAACTATTATAAAATTATAATTATTAAAATTATAAAAGAGTATATTATAAAAGATATATATATAATATAAAAGACTTTTAATACTTAAGCTAGTTCTTATTACTGATAATAGTATATAAATTATCTATAGTATTGTCAAAGACAGTATTATTATTATATTTATTATTAATAGTATTATTAATATATTTATTATTA
>NW_022475247.1:0-1289 GCF_009193445.1 Aspergillus pseudotamarii | reverse complement strand
TAATAATAGATATTTAATATCTCTAGATAATTTTTGTAGATCTAATAAAAATAGTAGTAAATATATAATATTTATATTTTTATTACTCTTTTTAATTATTATTATATTTTAATAACTATTTATTTTACTTAATAGATTTTTATTTCTAATAATTTAGAAAAGTCTTTTTGGACTTATAATTTTTTACTATATAGAAAGAAAAGTTTTATTATCTATTTAATTTTATTTATAGCTATCTCAGCTAGCTACTATTAATTTCTTGATATTATAGATCTTTGCTTACCGGCCCCGGAAGAACCTATATTCCTGGGTCTTAAGGCCAGACGGAAGCCCTCACCAACATATTATATATTAAGATTATAGTCAAGTCTTATATTTTTAAATATTATAATTAATAGTAATTATATATTAATACTAATTTTTTATTATTAAGTAAATAGTATTTTGTTTTATTAGTATAGTTTTGTATTAAACTATTTTTTTAATTTTTAAAGTAGCTCTATATTTATATTATTATTATTAATTTATTCTATTAGTTACTAGAAAATTAATATTAATATATTAACTTTTTTAATAGAGACTTTATAAAAATTTGTATTAATTATTATTACTTTATTATTTTATATTTTATAATAGATATATTTTAGATATTCTTTTAATATTAAATTATTTAATAATTTCTTATATTTTTATTAGTTTATTTAAATTGGTTTTAGAAATTTAGATATAGTTTAATATATTTTCAATTATTATAGATTTTCTTGTTTTATAATTTTTAAGAGAATTATATAAATTTAAATATATTATTAAATCTAATTTTAGTAAATATAAAATTTATATTAAATTAAATATTATCTCTATTACTCGGGCTTGATTTAATATTATACTATTATAAAGTAGATTATTAATCTATAATTCTATTCAATAGTCTACTCGGTCTTGTTTAACAGATTGTCAAACAGATCCAGTAGAAAATTGGTTGACTCCAGCCTCCTGGAGACTGATAACACTCGGCAAGGCTATTTGTATTAGGAGTGCTCCGATTTGAAAATCATATAATAATAATTTAAATATATTTTCTATAAAGAATTTCTATAATAGAAAATTATTATTGATATCTATCTATAATATATTTTTTTAAGATAAATTTAATAATATTTTAAATACTAATTAGATATTTTATTTTTTTTTAAAACTACAATATTATTTTTTTATTTACTATTTATTTTTTAATTTATTTAGATTTTTCTTGACTAGACTAGTTAAGAATTTAATTAAAATTAATATTA
>NW_022475246.1:0-1303 GCF_009193445.1 Aspergillus pseudotamarii | reverse complement strand
TTAGGTTATGCCACTCTATATATAATAAAATATTAATTATATTTATATATATTTCTACTATATATTTTCTATATACAGCTACTCTAAACTAAAATTAGTTAAAATACTATTTTAACTATAGAAAATAATAATTTTAATAGAATTTTTAATTAAAAATATACTGTCTTTTTATATATAATTAATAAACAGAATTTTTTAATATTATTAATAGAGTATTCTTATAGTTAATTAAAATAGTTAAATTAATACTAGATTAACTATAATTAATTTAATTTACTATTTACTTTACTGAGTAAGAATTAATAGTCTTAATACTAAGTATAGTTAATCTAGATTAACTGTCCAATTTTTAGTTTAATTATAGTTAGATATAGAAATTCTATTAACTTAGCTATAACCTAGTGATTAGGTATAACTGACCCTATTAACCTAATCTAACCTGGCCAAACACCAGTCTACTCAATATATTCTAAAATTTTATTGGACTCTAATATAACTTACTGAGTGGTTTAAGCAGAATTATAATAAGACAATAAATAAGTTTATAGTATCTCGAACCCTTTTATCTTGATATATATATTTTAATAATCCTTCCTCCCAAGATCTTAAGTAGACCCGGTATTGAATATAACACTGGCCAGAGCTAGAAGTAGAGTGGTATAACCTAACTGTTGTAACTTAGCCATAACCTAATCTAACCGGGGCCGGTTAGGTTAAGGTATAAAAATGTTTAACCGACCTAAGTTAAGATTAAAACTAGGTTAACTGCGGTTAATCTAGTTCTGCCTGATAAGGTCACAAGGTACCAAACTAAGCCTGTTTTAGTAGGCAGTAGGTTAGGGCTATTTTCTGTCAGCAGTATTTTAAGTAACTCTAGTTCACCGCCTGCCTAAATAGGTCTAGTTGGCCGCCTCAGGCAGAACTAGGTTAATCGCCGGTTAATCACGGACAGTACAATATATATATATAATCTAGCCATAACCTACCGGTTAGGTATAACTGACCCTATTAATCTAACCTAGAGTAGTATAATCTAACTGCTGTAACCTAGCTATAACCTAATCTAACTGGCCTTGATTAGGTTAAAATATAAAATTCCTTAACCAATATCAGTTAAATTAGATTAAGATTAATTAATCTCTTAATCGCAGTTAACTGTAGACTAGAATAAATTAAATTATAATAGTTAAGTTAATAATTATAAATTAATTTATAATTAATTATTAATAATTTTATAGTATTTATTATATTTTTTTTAATTTATTTTATATACAGAGTTATTACTAGTTATAATTAATAATTA
>NW_022475245.1:0-1319 GCF_009193445.1 Aspergillus pseudotamarii | reverse complement strand
TAGTTTTAACCTTAACCTAGATCGGTTAAATATTTTTATATCTTAACCTAACCGGTCCCGGTTAGGTTAGGTTATGACTAGGTTATAATAGTTAGGTTATACTACTCTAACTAGGGCTTATTTAGATAGGGCTCTAGGTCAGATAGATTGAAGAAGACAACTAGGGCTTAGGCAATTAAAGCCCTAGGTCAGAGAAATTAAAGAGATTAAAAGAATAAATAGATATCTAATAGTCAGATAGTTGGTTGACAATCTGCTTGAGAAAAATAGGAATTTTAAAAAAATTAAATTAGGTAGAGATCGGCAGGCTTTTTATATTTAATTAGGGCTAGTCAGTAGAATCAGTAAATATAAAAATAAGTTATAATATAACTTATTCTGACTTACTAGATATAACTTATAGAATATGACTTATAGAATATAACTCTAGACTGGTATTTGGCCAGGTTAAGTTAGATTAATAGGGTCAGTTATACCTAACCGGTAGGTTATAGCTAAATTATATATATATATTGTACTGTCTGTGGTTAACCGGCAGTTAACCTAGTTCTGTCTCAGGTACTAAACTAGATCTATTTAAATAGACAGTGAACTAAGATTACTTAAAATACTGCTAGCAGAAAATAGCCCTAATTTACCGCCTATCTAAATAGGTCTAGTTTGGTGCCTTGTGGCCTTATCAGACAGAACTAGATTAACCGCGGTTAACCTAGTTTTAATCTTAATCTAGGTCGGTTAAATATTTTTATACCTTAATCTAACCGGCCCCGGTTAGGTTAGGTTATGGCTAGGTTACAACAGTTAGGTTATGCCAGTTTATGTGACTCACTATTTCAACTATGGTTGAAATAAGATTTCAGACTAGTTCTAAATAGGCAGCTTTCTAGAATATTTTCTAGAAAGAAAATATATTTCTGATATTGCCTAATAAGAAAATTCTCTAGAAAGATTCTAGAATATTTCCTATTTAGGAAATATATTTCTGACAATATCTAGTAGTTACAGTATATATATAAAATAAAATAGATAAATAATTAAAAGAATCTTTTTCTTATTATAAAAATTAATAAACTTTATTATTATATAAAATCTATAACTATTAAAAATTAGAAATCTTTAATATCTTTAAGTCTTTTTCTTTATTTCTTAATTAAAGATATTAATAAGTCAGATATATTTAATATTATTATTTATCCAGCTACTAGAGAATAATATAAAAAAATATATATAATACTCAGAATTAAAATTCTAAAGCTAGAAATTTTATATATTACCTGAGACAGCTTAATATATAAGATTTAGAAAAAGAAAACTTCTAT
>NW_022475244.1:0-1347 GCF_009193445.1 Aspergillus pseudotamarii | reverse complement strand
AATTAATTTCTATAATTATATTTTATTAAAATATATTATATTATATATTAATTACTATATTCTATATAATATTAAATTTTATAGTATTTATATAATTATCTAATTTTAAATTATTTATTAGAATATTATAAGTATTATAGTTACTTATAATAAAAGTAAAAAACTATTAAAATATATAATATATAATATATCTTTTAGATAAATATAGTAATAATTAGAGTGGCATAACCTAACTGTTGTAACCTAGCCATAACTTAACCTAACCGGGGCCGGTTAGGTTAAGATATAAAAATATTTAACCGATTTAAATTAAGATTAAAACTAAATTAACTACAGTTAATCTAGTTTTATTTAATAAAATTATAAGATATTAAATTAAGTCTATTCTAGTAAATAGTAGATTAGAGCTATTTTCTGTTAATAGTATTTTAAGTAATTTTAGTTTACTGTCTATCTAGATAGATTTAGTTAACTATTTTAAATAGAACTAGATTAACTGCCGATTAATTATAGATAATATAATATATATATAATCTAGTTATAATCTACTGGTTAGATATACCTGACCCTATTAACCTAATCTAATCTAGCCAAACACCAGTCTAGTAATAATATATTAATATTTTATTTTTATATTAAATAAAAATTAAGAATATCTATTAATTATAGAGATATAAAATTATAGTATTACTATATAATAAAATATTAGTTATATTTATATATATTTCTATTATATATTCTCTATATATAGCTATTCTATACTAAAATCAACCAAAATATTATCTTAATTATAGAAAATAATAATCTCAATAGAATTTTTGATTAAAAATATACTTTCTTTTTATATATAATTAATAAACAGTATTTTTTAATATTATTAATAGAGTATTTTTATAGTTAATTTAACTTACTATTTACTACTACGGTAGGGTGCGGTGGGATTGTTTAGTAGAGTAGGGAGGTATTTGCCAA
Source organism: Aspergillus pseudotamarii (assembly GCF_009193445.1). Taxonomy (NCBI): domain Eukaryota; kingdom Fungi; phylum Ascomycota; class Eurotiomycetes; order Eurotiales; family Aspergillaceae; genus Aspergillus; species Aspergillus pseudotamarii. Next base: position 375 of record NW_022475244.1, on the reverse strand, counting down.
GTAATTTTCTACTGATAATTCTGCTGATTTCTATAGAATAGTTATTTATAAGATAATTTAGAACTATCTAAAAAGCTCTCTATATATAAATTCTAGATATTTTAAAATTTTATAGAGTCTCTATTAACTCTAATTAATATCTTAATATATTCAGATATTTATTAATATAGATATTTAATTTACTTAGTAGAAATACTATTCTATATCTCTTAAACTATTGATTTTAGACAGTATTTAGAGTATATAAAATTAATAGAACTATATTTTTTTTTAAATATAATTTTTCTGCCAGTTCTATACTATTTTAATAGAATTAAAATCAAATAAATTAATAGACTAATATAAAATATAAATTCTCTAAGTCTTTAAAAAAGC
>NW_022475243.1:0-1378 GCF_009193445.1 Aspergillus pseudotamarii | reverse complement strand
TAAAAAGCTATTAAATAATTTAGTATTAAAAAAGAATATTTAAAATATATCTATTATAAAATATAAAATAATTAAAGTAATAATAATTAATAAAAACTTTTATAAAGTTTCTATTAAAGAAATTAATATCTTAATATTAATTTTTTAATAGCTAATAGAACAGATCAGTAATAATAATATAAATATAAAACTATTTTAAAATTAAAAAGATAATTTAATAAAAAATTATATTAATAAGAGAAAATACTATTTACTTAGTAATAAAAAACTACTATTAATATATAATTACTATTAACTATAATACTAAAAAATATTAGAATATAGTGTTACAGACCCTTGTCTAGTGCACCTTGTCGAAGGCGGGTACGCAAGGCAGAATATCATAGGATAACAAGAACCGAAGCCAACTACAGGATTATTAGAGGATAATTACAGCGAATATCTAATATAACAGTAAATAAAGAACCAATACTAGCTCAGTTATATAATATCTACTCTAGAATCTACTCTAGAGAGAGTATACTGGGAGTATACAGTACTGTATACTATAATTAGATATACTCTACTATCTACTCTTAAAAAAGTTACAGTAGGAGTAGCCAACTATAGAATATATAAGAATACTTATTTATATATCTAGTTTAGTTCTTTATAATCAATTCTATATTATTATTATAGAGTTATTTTAGTAGTAAGACTAGTCTTAACTTATTTATACTCTTTAACTATTAAGTATATATACTTAATAGATCTGGCTCTTTAGACTTAAATCTAATATTAATAGTAATCTTATATCTATTCCAGTACTCTAAAACTATAACTTATTAATAATAAAAATTAAAAAATAATTTTAGATTAGTAATCTCTATATATAATCTACTAACTGATCTCAGACTTAATAATAAAGTTCTAAGTATAATATATTAATTACTAGTCTATACAAGTTAAATTATATATAGATTTAAAATAATAATATATTTACTAAGATAAGTAAGAAATAGATAGCTACTAACTTAAGTATTAGTAATCTGACTCTACTAGCTATTACAATACCAATATCTATTTAATTAACTAAGATAGTCAGTCAATTTTAGAAATAGATTATTTAACTAAAAATATATCTAACAGCTAAAACTATTAAGATCAAAATTTCAGAACTATTTAATAAATAATACAGTAAGCTTCGAGAATTCTTAATTTAATTTAAGTTATATTTCAGAGTTAATTATAGTAAAATATCAACTAATAGTAATAAAATCTATTTTATATTTATCTATTTTATAGAAAGAGTATTTAATTAATTTAAATCTTTTATTAAAAAATATTATAAGAAACCAGAGAAAGACCAGAATAAAAAAATAAAAAAAATTTTTATATT
>NW_022475242.1:0-1399 GCF_009193445.1 Aspergillus pseudotamarii | reverse complement strand
TTGATTTATATAAATTTAATTAAATTTTATTAGTTAAGTAGATCAGAACAGATTAACTTTTTTTTATATAGAGATTAATTACTAGTTACTGATATTAATTTAAAATTAGATAAAAAATAATAGTAATTTTTCTGTAACTACTATTTATTGTATCTATACACTGAGAGTAGATGATGATAAAGTTATTTTTTTATAGTTTATATTTTAGTAGCCGATAAGCAGCTTGTATACTGCCTTTAGTAGAATAGCCATAACAATAATTTTTAAATTTAAATTAATAATTAGAAATAATATTTATTTTTATTTTAAGGATATTATTTTAAAATAATTTATACTAAATTAATATAATTTAAAAAAATTAATTTATATAATATATTACTTAAAAAAAATTAATTAAAATTATTTATTTAATAATTTAAATCTAGAGTCTCTAAAACTCTTAAAAATTTTATTATTTTATTATATAATTGTCATGTGGAAGTAAGTTGCCTTTCATTAGGTTCGCCGTATCGGCGAGGATATACTGCGGAGGACGGTCAGTAGCTATGGCAGAATAGATATGTAATATTAGCCTATCTCCCGCTAAGACCAGTGCCCTCACGGTTATTAAAGAATAACTATTATAAAATTATAATTATTAAAATTATAAAAGGGTATATTGTAAAAGATATATATATAATATAAAAGACTTTTAATACTTAAGCTAGTTTTTATTACTGATAATAGTATATAAATTATCTGTGGTATTGTCGGGGATAGTATTATTGTTATATTTATTGTTAATAATATTGTCAGTATATTTATTGTTGGTCTGGTATTTATAAGCAGTATTCTTATTATTACTATTATTTTTAGAAGATATAGTCGGTATATTAATATAATTAGATATTTTATTATTTTTAAAGATATTGAAATAGCCGAGATATTTAATATTATTAAATAATAGTCTCCGAGACTAATTTACTTTATAAAAATATTATCTAATAGTAATAAATATTTTTTATTTTTAGATATACTGTTTGTCTGCCTAAATCTAGTATACTTTATAGTATTTAGTATTAATATTCTTGATTTGTTAATTATATTTAATAAGTATTTACTATATAAACTCGGTATTATAGAAATTATATATTATAGTAAATTAAATATTTAATAAATATATAATTAAATTAGTAGTAGATATATACTGAGTCTTAATACCGATTTTTTTATTTTTAATAGATAGTATTTGGAGATATATTTTCTTTCTATCTTAGAATATAATACTCTCTTTCTAAAAATATAATTTTATCTTGTTATTAATAAATTTAATAAATTATATTAGACTGGTATTAGCTTTAGCTAGATCTCTAATTAATTTAATTAATAGAAATTCAGACAGATTGAAAAATAGATAATA
>NW_022475241.1:0-1419 GCF_009193445.1 Aspergillus pseudotamarii | reverse complement strand
AATATCTTATATAATTAAGTAACTAGAGAAATTAGAATCTAGTTTTAAAAAGCTACTTAAAAATTAATATTATAGTTTTAAGTTATTAATTAAAACTTATTTAAATTAGATATTAAAAAGTACTGAATAAGTTTTTTATAATATAATAATTTTAAAGTATAAACTTGATTAAAACTAGACTAAAAATAAAAGATAGATTAAAAAACAAAAGTACTCTACTAAGTAAATTATTTTTAAAGAAAGTATATCAGTATCTAAAATCCAAATTTTTATAGAGTATCAAAATTAGATAGATAAAGCTATATAGATAGATAGAGTTCTATTTACTGAATCGACTTTTAGATATACTCTATCTAAATATTCCAGCTGTGGTATACAGGGCTATAAAATCATACACTACTTGAATTGATAGAACTACTTATTTTTATATAGAAGTCTAAATTCATGGTGTTTTGATTATTTTAAATTTCAGTATGGGGGGTGGCACGTCACCTGCTTACATACGTCGCTCGCTTACCGATCACGTTAACTATGCTTACATATAATTATGTAATCAACTAGAGTAACATAACCGGTAAGCGACCCGGGGGTCCCAGTTCCGAGGGGGTCAGGATTTAGTGGCTGGGGGTCAGAGTGGTTCTGACCCCCCGAGAGGTCTACCGCCTTTGTCACATAATAAGATCTCCGAGGGGGTCAGAACTTTATATATTATATAATCGAGCTCTAAGGGGGTCAGAAATTTTTAATAATTCTAATCCCCTTAGAGCTTTAATTTTAGTTATTTTAAATTATATTTAAACTGGAAAGATTTCAAAAGTTAATTAGCTTTAGATTATATTTAAATAATATTTAAATTAAATTCAAACTAAATATATTTCAATATTTTTTATATATTATTAAATAATAAAGACTTAAAAAAAATAGAACAGTTACGTAAAAAAGCTCCGAGGGAGTCAGAAAACAATTTTTCTAATTTTTCAAGATTAGTAAGAAATAGCTCTGAGGGAGTCAGAAATTAAAATATCATATAAAGCGGCAGTATTTCTTCTGACCCCCTCGGAGATGGTTTCTCCGCCCCACCCTGACCCCCAGCCACTAAATCCTGACCCCCCCGGAGCTGTATGCCCAGCGACCCGTACCTGTAAGCAACCCGCACCCCAACTGTGTTTTCTATATATCGCAATTTTCTAGATAATTTAAATATTAGCTATATTACCAAAAATATCTAAATTCTTAAAATTATATATTAAATAGGAAAACAGAATTTTACTAGCTATATTAACTTTAAAAAATAATAAAATCTATAATATTAAGAAAATAGTTTAAATATTTAATATATTTTTTTCTACTTTATATAATTATTTAAATGAAGTTATTTTTAAAAATAATATTTATATTAATAGTTATAAATTGACTTTT
>NW_022475240.1:0-1425 GCF_009193445.1 Aspergillus pseudotamarii | reverse complement strand
TAATATTAAAATTAAATTTATTATAATTTCTATCGAGTCTAGAAAGAGTCTATAAGTAAAACTAAAAAATATTAATATAATAGGTAATATAGTAATTGATACTAATCTTAGTATAATCTTTACTAGAGTACAGATTCGGGGAGATATACAGAGAAATTTAATTAATTTAGATAAGATTAAACTGAAATAAATCTATTTAGATCTATTTTTTCTATTATCTAAGAATATTTATAAGATTATAAATAAGTTTTAAGTTAGTATTAGGAGATAGATTACTATTTATAATAATCTAATTTTTAATACAGTGACTTATTTATATTGGAAAGAGGATAAACTATAGTAGACTATTTTTATAGTTTTTATAATAGATAATAATTTTTAGGCTTTATTAAAACTTATTTCTAAGTTTATAAACTATAACTCTCTGAATATCTCTCTTAAATATCTTATATTTATATATATAACAGATAATAATTCTAAACTTAAATATTTAATTGATAAATTCTATAACTTTAAAAAGAGTAAGTTTATTCTTTCCTATATAAATAGTACTAGCCTGAAATCTAATATTAAAATATAGAAGACTAGTTCTATATAGTTATTAAAACTAGATATAAATTCTTATAGAATATAATAAAAATACCGGATATATATCTAATCTTATCAATAAACTGAAATCAAAAAAGTAAACTTAAACTAGATCTGATAACTACTACTAGTATAGTAATTGATTTTGATAATAATATTAAAACTATATTAATTATTATAAGTCTATTAATAAAACTAAGTCTAAGTATCAGTATTATTAGTGGGATACTGATTCCTATAGTATATTCTAAAAAATTACTTAAACTTGATATAATTTTTTAACTAGATATCAAGTTAGCAGAGATTAATATAATAATAAAAGACTATTAGATTAATTTTTTTAATATATATAAAAAATTTAAAATAGATTCTGAAATTATACTAGATCTGAATATTAGTTATATATAGTTTTTAGCTACTAGAACTTCTAGATCAGTATTATAAGTTATTTTATATTATTTATAATACTGATTATATTTAGTAGATTCCAGCTTTATATAAAGCTAGAAATTAGAGATACTGAGACTAACTTTATTCTAAGTATTAATAAAAATCTTATATATAAGACTAATATTTTTGAGTATTTCTTTTTTCTTATAATAAGCGAGGCTGATATTTAAATTAGATAAGATATTTACTGTTTAAATAGAAAAGCTTAATACTAAAGATATTATTAGTTTTATAAGAGTTCTGATAGGGCAGTCTATTTCTGATATATTTAATAACTGAATCTATTTTAAAGAGTTAAAACTGTATATCTGCCCTACAGAGATAAAAATTAATATAATTAATTATAAAATAGGATTTCTTTTTAAGACAGTTATAGTACTATTTAGT
>NW_022475239.1:0-1451 GCF_009193445.1 Aspergillus pseudotamarii | reverse complement strand
ATAAAAATCTTCTTTATTTCTTTACTCTAGTTTTTTTTCGGTTTCTTATAATATTTTCTAATAAAGAGTTTAAATCAATTAAATATCTTTTCTATAAGATAAGTAGATATAAAGTAAATTTTATTATTATCAGTTAATATTTTGCTATAATTGACTCTGAAGTATAACTTAAATTAGGTTAAGAATTCTCAAAACTTACTATATTATCTGTTAAATAGCTCTAAAGTTTTAATCTTAATAGTCTTAACTATTAGATATATTTTTAGTTAAATAATTTGTTTCTGAAGCTGGCTAACTATCTCAGTTAATTAAATAGATATTGGTATTATAGTAGCTAGTAAAATTAAATTACTAATACTTAAGCTAGTAGCTATCTATTTTTTATTTATCTTAATAGATATATTATTGTTTTAAGTCTATATACAATTTAACTTATATAAACTAGTAATTAATATATTACACCCGAGACTTTATTATCAAGTCTAAAATCAGTTAGCAGATTATATATAGAGAATTACTAATCTAAAATTGTTTATAACTTCTGTTATCGGGAAATAGTAATTTTAGAAAAATAAGAGTAATAGAAAACTACTGTCAGTACTATACTAAAATTAAATTAGAGTACAGTTAATATAAGACTACTATTAATACTAGACTTAAGTCCAAAGAGCCAGACCTATTAAATATATATATTTAATAGTTTAGAGAGTATAAACAAGTTAAGACTAGTCTTACTACTAAAGATAACTCTGTAATAATAATATAGATTAATTACAAAGAACTAAACTAAGTATATAAATAAATATTCTTATATATTCTGTAGCTGGCTACTTCTGCTGTAACTCTCTTAGAAGTAAATAGTAGAGTATATCTAATTATAGTATATAGTACTGTATACTCCCGGTATACTCTCTCTGGGATAGATTCCAGAGTAGATATTATATAATTTAAGCCGGTATTAGTCCTTCTTTTACTGTTATATTGGGTACTTGTTATAGTTATCCTTTGATAATCCTATAGTTGGTTTCAGATCTTGTTGTCCTATAATATTCTGCCTTGCGTGCCCGCCTTCGATAAGGTATACTAGACAAGGGTCTGTAACAATATTTTACTATAATTAATTCTAAAATATAATTTAAGTTAAGTCAAGAATTCTCAAAACTTACTATATTATCTGTTAGATAGTTTTAGAGTTTTGATTTTAATAGTTTTAGCTATTAGATATATTTTTAGTTAAGTAATCTATTTTTAAAATTAGTTAACTATTTTAGTTAACTAAGTAGATATTAATATTATAGTAATTAATAAAATCAAACTACTAGTACTCGAGCTAGTAGCTATCTATTTATTATTTATTTTAGTAGATATATTATTATTTTAAGTCTATATATAATTTAATTTATATAGACTAGTAATTAATATATTATACCCGGAACTTTGTTATCAAGTCT
>NW_022475238.1:0-1461 GCF_009193445.1 Aspergillus pseudotamarii | reverse complement strand
TCCTATTTAGAAAATATTCTAGAATTTTTCTAGAGAGTTTTCTTATTAAATAATATCAGAGATATATTTTTTTTCTAGAAAATATTCTAGAAAATTACCTATTTAAGACTAGTCTAAAACCTTATTTCAACTATAGTTAAAATAGTAAGTCATATTCTATAAATTATATTTAGTAAGTTAAAATAAATTATATTATAATTTATTTCTATATTTACTAATTCTATTAACTAGCTCTAATTAAATATAAAAAGTCTACCAATTCCTATCTAATTTAACTTTTTCTAAATTTCTATTTTTTCTTAAGTAAATTATTAACCAACTATCTAACTATCAGATATCTATTTATTTATTTAATCTTTTCAATTTCTCTAACCTAGGACTTTGATTACCTAAGTCCTAGTTATCTTCTTTAATCTATCTAATCTAAAGCCCTATCTGAATAAGCCCTAGTTTCCTATTCTATCTAACCTAGGGTTTCTAGTCAGGTAATCCTAACTTTCTATTTAATTTAGTTATCTAATTAATCATTTATCTCTTAATATATTGACCTTTCCTAGTCTGCCCTAAGACTATTCTGCTTTAGGTTTAGGGCAGCTGACAATTTAGTATACTACTATTATTTATACCGATTGAAAATATCTTAATAGAGATTAATATTAGTTTATTATATATATTAGCTATAAAAGACTTTTATAGATTATATATAAAAAATATTTTAAAAGAAAATAAAATAATATATTTTATATATAATTAATATTTTAGATATAATAGTATAATATATAAATAAAAACTAATATAGTAAATTTTTTAATATAAGAGAGATTGACTATATATAATAATATAGAAAAATATACTAGTAAATCTATTAAATATTAATTTAATAAATATTTATATAATAGTAGATTAAGTATAGAATCTTATTATATATATTTAATAAGTAATTAAATTAAAAGAAATAAATATAAATTATTTTAAAAACTATAATAAATATAGTAGATAATAGACTGGTATTTAGCCAGATTAGGTTAGGTTAATAGGGTCAGTTATACCTAACTGCTAGGTTATTATAAGAGCACCTTCGGTGTATATATCAGGCTAGTACTACACCATTAGAGCTTAGTAGACTAACAGACTTTAGAATAGGCAGTTTAGAGAGAATATCTAGTATTCTAATTACTAGAAGAATTATATATATAATAGAATAGAATAAATTACTTAAGGATCTAAATCCTTTACATAATTCTAGTATATATAATATTATATACTAATAGACTACTAGTATTTTATTTATAGTAGAATTTTATTATCTAAGATAGTAAGCTAAGTTATCTACTATTATAACTATTCTCTCTCTAGAAAAATAAACTGTTTTAGTTTATATTTTAATTACTAGACTACTAATATATTAAATTTATAAACTATATAGAATACTAAACACAGTCTATTTAACTGTCTAATAAT
>NW_022475237.1:0-1472 GCF_009193445.1 Aspergillus pseudotamarii | reverse complement strand
ATAATATTAATTCTAATATTATCTATAATAGCTAGAAAATTATAGATAGTTATAAAATTCTATTGATTAATATTTATTTTAATAAATCTATTATATATTAAACTGATCGATTTAAATCTCTTACTATTATTATAAATTATTATTAGATTTATAGATCTAAAGTTACTCTAGACTAGTTTAAATTTAGAATTTAAATATATTTTAATTTAATATAATTTTATTTAGTAGAAGTAGTTATAGTCTTTAGATATATTATAAGAATCTCTATATTACTGGACAGAAAATTGTAATCGATTTACTATAGGTGGGCCGTCCTACTATGAGAACTTGAATCTTGAAGTTTACATCTCTTCTCGGTTAGGGTAAAAGCTACTAGGGGACTACATACAGCCTTTGGCCGCGAAAAGTCTAAGAAATACAACAACAACAACAACAGCTACAATATCCTTATATTAGAGAGTAGTAAATTGAGGTATATTAAAATTGTGGTTGGTGTATAGGATTTTTACTGTTTATATTAGTCTCTTTAATTATAGTCTATTTATCAGAAGTAGAAGTTAAGTCGGAGAAATTATATATATAGTAGAGGCAATTAATAAAGTATATTGAATTATTACTATCTGATACTTAGTAAGCTGAGATATATTACTCTACTATAGACAGAGAATATCTATTATTAGTATTTTCTATAGATAAGTTTAAATTATTTCTCTACTGTACTAATACTCAGACCATATTCTAGAATAATTATAAGATATTGTTAAGATATAAGAATAATTAGATAATATCTTACCAAGCCCAAATTAAGAAGAGTTATTTAGATTTTAGTAGATATAGGATCTACAAAAAGAAAGAAAAAAAAATAAAAAAAAATAAAGAAAAAATAGAAAAAGAGAAAAATAAGATAGAAAAAGAGAAATACTAGAGAGAGATTAAGAAGATAGTATCTAATAATATAAACTAGTTTCTGTGGGAAGAAGACTAACTAAATACTAGTTATTATTTTCCAATTTCTAATTTTCTTAGACTAAATTATATATTTTTAGATCTTTTTTCTCTAGTTATTATAAGCTAGTCTAGTTTAATAAAAAATTATCCAACCTAATCTAATATATAAAATTAAGATATATAAACTGATAGATACTATTACTTTGACTATTAGATTTCGATATCTGATTACCGGAACAAACTACTAAACTTTAACTATATTAGTATAATCTACTATTAGTCTATATTTATATAATAGTAAGAGACTCTATGACTCTAGTCTTATATTTAAAAAGGGCAAATTCTCTACTAACTATCTATTTTTATATTACTAACAGTAAATTATAAAAAGTTTATAGTAGTATTTTTATAAAATTTATATCTTTTTACTATATTTTAAGTTTTGATTTATAATCTTATAGTTTTCTTTTATTAATTAATATCTCTGGAATTAGTTCTTTCTAGAAAAATAATTTTTAAGATAA
>NW_022475236.1:0-1503 GCF_009193445.1 Aspergillus pseudotamarii | reverse complement strand
CCAAAAGTAGTTTAGCGGATTACGGTGTTAGGGTTGAGGGAACAATTCAAGGATACAAGACCCGGGCGCCGGTTTTGAATTTCAGTGTGCACTAAGGTGGCACTGTAGCATTGGGATCGTTCGCGAGGGGACAGGGTAAATGAAATCATCATCATCATCATCATCATCATCATCATCACTGTAGCATTGGGGCAGAGGAACGAACGCACGCATCGACGTTGAAAATCGAAGAGGGGGACTTGATGCATCCTCAGCTTCCAGACCCCGGGGCAGGCAGGAAGCCGCTCCCAACCCTCCGCCGACCATCCTCTCTCTCTAAATCCGCAACTCCCGCCACTCCCGCCACTCCACACGAGCGACCTACCCCGCAACGTATCGTCCACGAGAAGTTCTTCATATCGACCACCTACTCCACCATCGCTGCCAGAGCTTTGTCGTTCCAAGGACAAGTGCTAAATGGCGTCACTCCACTTCAACTGGCCCAGAACGGCTTTCACTACCAACCATACCCAAGTGGCGTCGGCGGCCTGGCTTGCTGTTTTGCCTGCCAGTCAGCTAAACGCCTCGAGAACTTCCGGCGCGTACCTCTTCAGGAGACGCAGCAACTACACATAGCAGACTGTATATGGCAGGTCATCTACAATGACTTGAAACCACACCTCGAATCCGCGGACGCGCTCCCCCCTTCAGCCGACGCATCCCCTCCGCCTAGACAGTCGGCTCCCAGCCCTTATCTTCCTTCGAATAGCGAACAACTCGAGAAGACAACTACCGACGCTAGCACCCAGACACAAACCGAATTGACACCAACGGTATCTACGACAGCAGAGAATCGTTCAAATGCTAACCTGGACTCCCGCGCTCAACCGCTATCCACTACAACCGACCCGGAATCGCATTTACCTCCACCAACCTACTCTCCTCAGCCTCCTTATCCGACTTCAACTAGAACTTTCCCGCCAAATAGCCACCAACCAACCTATGCATCGGTCCTTCGGCATCCTCCTAAAACCTCACCTCGATTGATTTCTAAACCCCGAAAATCTATCATTCCTACCAGACCTATACTAACAATGGAAGATCTTCACCGCCGATTTCACAATAAACCGTCACCGTTCCAGCTCGAGACAAAGGCAAGGAAACGCTCAGCTCGAACTCGTAACAAAGCTGTATCAACAACAAAGTCATTGTCCAGATTCTTGACTTCAGCATTACCCGCATTATCCCGGTTCCTAGCTGGGATGCAGCCAAAACCGGACACTTGTTGTCTGTCTCATTCGCAAATCCATTACAGCCGCGCCATGAGGGCAGCCTAATGCTACAAACGGCAACAAGGCCACGACAGGCTTTACCAGGTGAGGCTCAAAGTTCACTGTTCAGGAAGTTTGGAACAATCTCAGGGATCAATCAGCATGTATTTAGAAAGTAGTTGTAGCCTGCATATCGCTTTTTGCGAGGGGTCAGGGTAAATGAAATCAACCAACCAACCAACCAACCAACCAA
>NW_022475235.1:0-1543 GCF_009193445.1 Aspergillus pseudotamarii | reverse complement strand
AAGCCCAAGAAACTAGCAATAGAATGTTTCTTGTCTTTCTTCCGCACCTCTTGGACACCCATAAGTTGATATATCGCGAGCTGAGCTCCGTGTATACCATAGTCCATAGTCGCAGCAGTCTCATCTGGTATCTCCACAAATTGACCGACCACTGCGAGATTGGTTGTACACTCCGGTATCACCATTGGACGGTCTGCACAAGCCCGAGGCAGCAACGGCGCCGCTAAGCGTGGCATCACACGTGGGATAGTAATTGAATGGTCTAAAATGGATTCCGGAGGTACATTGAGATGCTGCAGCAATTCAGTTAAGATCTCCTGCCCAGAGCACCAGAGCATTGGCTTCTTCACAAAGTTTCCTATATGCTGGGGGGCCGAGCCATAGCCCCACATAACCTGCACATCTGTGGATTGATAAGGAACAAGTGGTTGACGGGGAATGAATAAACTAAGTAACCAGTTGCTATTTTGGAGAATGATTGAAGTTGAATCATTATCAGCACGAGCCAAGTTCATAAAATGGTCGGAGAGCTTAACACCTCTTATTGAAATTGTGAAAGTCTCCTCTCTGGATTCACCCACTCGCGTACAGAAATTGTACGGGTCCCCAAGACTTGAGCCGAGGCCTGCGCCAAATGCCAGCCAGAGTGACCAATTCTCATCTAATTTGTCTTCCGCTTTCAGTATTTCCAACGAAGGTGGTCTTGTATTAGTACCCTTTGTTGACCCAGATATTGATGACCCAAGTGACGCAATAACAACATCAGGAGCACTGACAGTGACAGTATTCTCTAATCCGTTCTGAACCGTTTTGAACGCTGATATCGATTGATGACCTCTTTGCAGATCTACTGTTATGTCTGTGACCGTGGTATTGAATTGAAAATGAACTCCTTTTTCCTGCAGGAAGTTGGTAATAGGCAGAATAATATCTTCCTGTGGATGGTATCTGCACCGATCTAGTCCAGGAAATTCCTTTCGATGTTGGAAGTCGTGGAAGTAACTTAAGAGACCCCGACGGAATTCGACGGCGCTATGCCAAGGACAAAGGCCGAACCTTTATGAATCCCATTGTTAGAGCTAATGGCTTGCCAATTAGGATTAGACGACGTACGCTGACGACCAGACAGCCCAGAATCTGCTGTTAAAAAACCATTTGTCGAAGAAGTCGCGGATGATCTTTCTCCCCAGGCTCTTCTCGGACTTCAATATAAATGTCACCAAGCTCATCCGGACTTTCCAACCAATGCTGATGTTCTTAGGTTCTAAAGCCTCCACCTGATGACCACTTTGTGTGAAAAGACGAGTGGGAGGCGCATTTCTTTTTGCTTCATTTAAATTGTCCAGCATTGTCTTCCCTGGACTATTGGACGAAGGCACTAAAGAAAGCAGATTTTCAGTGTATTCATCGCACAAAAGTGGCAAGCATGGAGCTCGATGGTCATACCCCCTCACCGAGTCGCCCGTGGTGGGTATCCCATCTTCAGGTGCTATGCGGGACTCCAGGATATGAACATGAGAGGCTGGCATATCTGTGTCCTGAA
>NW_022475234.1:0-1552 GCF_009193445.1 Aspergillus pseudotamarii | reverse complement strand
TTTTAGTTTTATTAAAATAATATAGAACTGGTAGAAAAATTATATTTAGAAAAAATATAGTTCTATTAATTTTATATATTTTAGATATTGCCTAAAATTAATAATTCAAAAGATATAAAATAGTATTTTTACTAAATAAATTGAATATAATATCTATATTAAAAAATATCTGAATATATTAAAATATCAATTAAAACTAACAGAGACCCTATAAAATTTTAAAATACTAAGGATTTATATATATAGAGTTTTTTAGATAGTTCTGAATTATCTTATAAATAATTATTCTATAGAAATTGGCAGAATTATCAGTAGAAAATTGCTTGGCAAACACCTCCCTACTCCACTAAACAATCCCACCGCACCCTACTGTAGTATTATAGCCAGAATATCTAGATAGAGTATATCTAAAAGTCGATTTAGTAGATAGAGCTCTATCTGTCTATATAACTTTATCTGCCTAATTTCAGTACTCTATAAGAATTCGGGTCTCAGATACTAATATATCTTTTTTAAAAATAATCTACTTAGTAGAGTACTTTTGTTTTTTAGTCTATTTTTTATTTTTAGTTTAACTTTAATTAAGTTAATATTTTAATATTATTATATTATATAAAGCTTATTTAGTATCTTTTATTATTTAATTTAGATAAATTTTAATAGATAAATTAAAACTATAATACTAATTCTTAAATAGTTTTTAAAGTGAAATTCTGACTTATTTAACTGCTTAACTGTATAAGATATTGTCGTGGCTATTTTGCCAACCTACCGATTAGCGGTAGAGAAAGCGGTAAAGAAGCCGCTTATCGGCCAGTAGTTAGACTAACAATAAGAGAATAACTTTATTATTAACTACTCTCGGTATAATAGACACAATAAATAGTAATCACAGAGAGATTACTATTATTTTTATTTAATTTTAAATTAATATTAGCTACTAGTAATTAATCTCTATATAAAAAAAAAGCTAACTTGTTCTAATCTACTAATCTATTACTTATTAGATAAAATTTAGTTAGATCTATATAAATTAAAACTAATTTTATTTACTTACTATTTTTTCTATATAAATATTTTTATTGCTATTACTTTTATTCTTAATTTTATTTTAATTTAATTATCTACTAATTATTCTTTACTATTTTCTACTATTTAGCTTATCTTTATTTATCTACTATAGTTTAATAATCTTATATTTATTTAATAATCGAAAAATATATTATCTTACTAATATAATAAATATATAAATTTTAATATTTTAGAAAAGTAAATAAATAGAAACTTATTAAATAATTTAATTATAAAATCTATTTATATATTAACTATATTACAGAAATCTATAAAAAATCTAAATATTGTCAGCTGCCCTAAACCTAAAGCGGAATAGTCTTAGGGCAGACTAGGAAAGGTCAATATATCAAAAGATAAATGATTGATTAGAATCATTAGATAACTAAATCAAATAGAAAGCTAGGGTTGCCTAACTAGGAACCCTAGGTCAGATAGAATAGGAAACTAGGGCTTAGGCAATCAAAGCCCTAGGTCAGAA
>NW_022475233.1:0-1553 GCF_009193445.1 Aspergillus pseudotamarii | reverse complement strand
AATTTAATTAATTAAAATAATTAAATAAATTAGTTAGATTAAAATTCTAGAAATCCTAATTTTAAAAAATATTTGTACCCCTGTCTATCTAAACTGAATAGAGAATATTATTTATTTAATAAATATCTCTATATTAATAACTTAATTAGATTTAGTAGCTAGTTATCTAATTTAGATATTCTAAATTGATTTAAATTAGTCTATTAAAACCCTAAATTTAAAAAAGTCTATAATTTAGTTATTAAAAAATTTAATAATTTAGAACAAAATATCTTAATAGTTCTAGTAATCTTAATTAATTAAATTACTCTACTATCTAGATCTCTACAACTAAGTTCTGAAGATTTATAGATTTATAATACTATATTAGATATCTATATTTATAATAATTTTTAGAAATTTATAGATTTTAGGCCAAAATCTACTAAAATCTACATTAAAAATATTTATATTAAAATTCTAAGATATAGGACTATTTATATAGAGTCTACTATTTCTCTAGAAAAGATAATTAATTTTAAATTCTAAAATTATATCTATATACCCAATTTTTATTTAAATATAATATCAGTTTTGAAAGCTAAAAAGAGTAGTCTATTTTATAATTCTAGGATTTTTAGAATTGAAACCCTAGATTCTAGACTAATATATAAAATTAATAATAATAAAAAAATATTATTAATTAGATAGGTCTTATTTAATTAGTTATCTAATTTAGAAAATTCTACTTTATTAATTTAATTATATATATCTAGGACTTCTATAGATTCTATTAATTCTGAGCCTACTTAGATACTTAATTTACCTAGAGTAGAGCCCCTGAGGTACAATTTATCTAGGCCCAATTTGCCTAGATCCGATTTCTCTAGGGATCTAGAGGTTCCTAGAAACCCCGATTTATCTAGACTTGATTTGCCTAGATCCGATTTCTCTAGAGATCCAGAGGTCTCTAGAAACAATGATTTTCCTAGGCTCGATTTATCTAGGAATCCCGATTTCTCTAGGAATTCTGATATATCTGAAGAGTCTGAGATTTCTAAATCAGAAATTCTTAATTCTATAGTAGATAGTTTACCTAGAACTAATATAGGGTCTAGATTACCTAGTTCTAATTTAATTAAAATAACTATAGCTACATAGTCAGAAAAGTTTAAAATTTCTTAGATATTATCTTTTTTATAATATTTTAGGCTAGGATATCTAGATAAAGAAGTCCTAAGTTATCTAACTAAATCTAGTCTAAATACTAGAATAGTAAATCTTAGAAAAGATAAATATTAATTCTATTCTATCTATTAGATATCTAATTTAAAAAGATAGATATCTAGATAATCTATTAAAATAGAGTAAATCCTATTTAAAATTCTATATTAGAATTTGATTTATATAAAAAAGAACTTAAAAGATATACAATATATTAGTTATATATATTATCTCTATTTAAAATTTTATATAGGGTTAGAGTGGCATAACCTAACCGTTGTAACCTAGCCATAACCTAACCTAACCGGGGCCGGTTAGGTTAAGGTATAAAAATGTTTAACCGACCTAGG
>NW_022475232.1:0-1562 GCF_009193445.1 Aspergillus pseudotamarii | reverse complement strand
TAATTATATATTTATTAAATACCTAATTCATTATAATATATAATCTCTATATTATTAAAGTTATATAAAGAGTATTTATTAAATATAATTAATATATTAAAAATATTAATATTAAATATTATAAAATATATCTAACTTAAAAAATAGAGTAGTATAATTAAAAATAGAGAATATTTATTATTACTAGGCAATTGTTACAGACCCTTGTCTAGCGCACCTTGTCGAAGGCGGGCACGCAAGGCAGAATATCATAGGACAACAAGAACCGAAGCCAACTACGGGATCATCAGAGGATGACTACGGCGAATACCCAATATAACGGTAAATAAAGGACCAATACCAGCTCAGTTATATGATACCTACTCCGGAACCTACCCCAGAGGGAGTATACCGGGAGTATACAGCACTGTGTACTATGATTGGATATACTCCACTATCTACCCCCAAAGAAGTCACGGCGGGAGTAGCCAACTACAGAATATATAAGGACACTTATTCATGTACCTAGTTTAGTTCTTTGTAATCAATTCTATATTGTTATTACAGAGTTACCTTTAGTAGCAAGACCAGTCTTAACTCGTTTATACTCTTTAACTATTGAGTATACGTACTTAATAGGTCTGGCCCTTTGGACTCAAGTCTAGTATTGATAGCAGTCTTGTGTCTATCCCAGCACCCCAAGACCGCAATCCATTGGCGACGAAAGTTAAAAACGATTTCAGGTCAGTAACCCCTACGCGTGATCCGCTAACTGGTCTCAGACTTGACAACGAAGCCCCGGGCGTAACAGCAATACCTTTATAAATTTAATTAGTTTTAAAATTAATTTAATAATATTAAATTTCATAGTTATTTTAATACTTTTAAAAATAATAAAATATTTAATTATATTAATATATCTATTATATGTATTAAAGTTGACAATAATATTAATAATAAGTCTAATAATAATATTTTTTTAATAATATATCTAATAATAATACTATCTCTAATAATATATAATCTGATAATAATATAAATAAAAAATAATTTTTGAATTTTTATATTTTTGATTTTATATTCTTTAACTTTTATATAAATATTTTTAAAATATTTTTAGACTGTTATAATCTTATAATATATTATTTTTATATTTTTATATTTCTATAACTCTGTTCTTTATTGACTGTAAGAATATAGATTTTATAGAAGATAGACTAATATTATATATGTCTATTTTGTACTCTATATTCTGTTTTTGTTAACTGTTTACTGCGGTATATCCGCGCCTATACAGTGTATCTAATAAAGAATAAGTTATTTCTATATAACAATTTGATAGTATATCTCTAGTAATAATACTCTAAAAAATTCTCAGAGAATATATTTTTTATTTACTATTTTATCTATTAGAATTTTATAATTAATACAGCTCTACTATAGTTTAACTAAAACTTTTAATAACTATAATAATATTAAAATTATTAATATTTAAAATATTTATTTTAGATATATATATATATTTTATATATATCTAAAAATTATTAAATTAATAGAGATTATTTAATTATTTATTTAAACTG
>NW_022475231.1:0-1568 GCF_009193445.1 Aspergillus pseudotamarii | reverse complement strand
ATTTGATAAAGATAGTAATAAATATATTATATTAATATTTTTATTATTCTCTCTAATTATTACTATATTTTAAAAATTATTTATTTTAATTAATAGATTTTTTATTTCTGATAATTTAGAAAAGTTTCTCCGAACTTATACTCTTTTAATAAATAGAAAGAAATATTTTTTTTTATTTATTTAATTTTATTTTTGTCTATTTTAGCTAGTTATTACTAATTTCTTGATATTATAGGCTCCTACTTACCGGCCCCGGAAGAACCTATATTCCTGGGCCCTAAGGCCAGACGGAAGTCCTCACCAACAATAAATAAAAGATATATTCTCTGCAAATCTTTTAGAGTATTGTTATTAGGGATATATTACTAAATTATTATATAGAAGTAAGCTGTAACGGCGGTATACTATATAGGTGCCCCCAGGGCATTCGGGACCGTTGATCCCGAATTATATGATCTTTTGGTCTTGTGGAATATCGGGCCCTGGCGATATGTCTTACATAAGCTGTCTTTTATTAAGTTTGCTATATGGGTGTGGATATACTGCAGAGGGTAGTCAGTCAGCTATAGTAGAATATGGATTGACAATATGTGACAATTTCTTTTAATATTAGATATTATATTTATATTTTTAATATTTCTACTGAAAAGTATAAACCTAAAAATAAAAGAAAAATATTTTTAGTCTTTTTATCTTATAATATATTATATATAAAATATTATATCTTTACAATCTCCGGTTACTGGGATATCCAAGTAGCAAAAAGGGCTGATTTGCATAGAATACAGAGCTGCGTCACCCACTTACATGTGTCGCTCGCTTACCGATCACGTTACGTTAACGTACTCGGTAAGCCAGCCGCATCCCTCTGATTTCCATAGAAAATCGTCTAATTTCAAACAATATCTCAATTAATCCAGTTTCTATCTGCTTAAACGTTTATATGTAGCCTATTATATATTAGAGTAAAAATATACTAAGCTAAGAAACCTTTTCAAGTTCTAGTTACTAAATAAAGATATATTATAGTATATTATATAGTATATTGTTAGGATTTATGTATTCTAAGACCTCTTTTTTAATTTGAATTAATATATATATAAAGAATACTGATATTAATAGGATAGTCTAATTTTAAACAAATATATTTAGTAATGGTTGAGATATTTTTTTTTGAAAATGACAATTTTCGATAGAAATCAGAGGGATGCGGCTGGCTTACCGAGTACGTTAACGTAACTGGTAAGCAACCCGCATCCCAACCGCCACATAAAAATTAAAATAATTAAAATACTATAAATTTAGACTTTTATATAAAATAAATAATTCTATTAATTTAAGTAATATATAATTTTATACCTCTATATACTATAGTCAAAATATTTAGATAGAGTATATCTAAAAATTAATTTAGTAGATAGAATTTTATTTATATAATTTTATTTATCTAATTTCAATACTCTATAAAAATTTAAATGTTAGATACTAATATACTTTTTTTAAGAATAATTTATCTAGTAGAGTACTTTTATTTTTTAGCCTATTTTTTATTTTTTAATTTAATTTTA
>NW_022475230.1:0-1580 GCF_009193445.1 Aspergillus pseudotamarii | reverse complement strand
AATTATCTGATTATATCTAATATAATAACTATTAATTATAACTAGTAATAACTCTGTATATAAAATAAATTAAAAGAAATATAATAAATACTATAAAATTATTGATAATTAATTATAGATTAATCTATAGTTATTAATCTAACTACTATAATTTAATCTACTCTAGTCTACAGTTAACCGCGATTAAGAGATTAATTAATCTTAATCTAATTTAATCAGTATCGATTAAGGAATTTTATATCTTAATCTAATCGAGGCCGGTTAGGTTAGGTTATGGCTAGGTTACAGCGGTTAGGTTATGCCACTCTACTTAAGACTATAGAAAGATAAATTTAACTTATATATATAGTTTGACTTGTTATTAAAATCAGTTAATTAATTAATATAGATAATCTCTCTATTTTAAAATTCTTCTTATAGAAAAGTAAGTTTTATATCTACTTATATATATTTATAATTAAACTATACAGTATAGATAAAGAATAGATATACTAAAATAGTTTTAGTAGTAAATAAAAAACTTATAAAAAAGTTAACTTTAAAAGTCTAAGAAAAGTCTTTTATTATCCAGTATATTTTATAATAATAGATCTTATTATCTATATTAATCTTTGTTTTGAATATCTAGTATTCTTTAATAACTCTACAGTCTTTCGGAAAATTAATAAGATTCTATATTTTATATTTAATATAATTATTAAACTCTTTTTTTATAATTTATTACTATTTCTCTAATTCTGATAATATAATTACTTTCTTAAATAAGAACAGTTTAATAAGATTCGAGTAATCTTTATTTTTACTAGTAATATAGATAAAAGTAGTTTAAATCAGTCTAAATATAGTTTATTATTACTGTAAAAATAGATTAATAATAAGATTTAATATATAACTTTCTGATTAGTATACTACTTCGATATTACAATCAGTATATATTAATAGAATTAGAAATTAACTATTAATAGTAGACCGGTCAGGTATTTAATATTACTAATTAATCGGACTAACTAGTTTATTATTAGAAATATTAGATTTAGATCTACTTCCTATCTTATTAAGATTTTGGACCGGATATATAATAGATAATAGTTAAATTTATTTATTATAATTATTATCAGAATTTTTGAAAAGTTTGGAATCTAATTTTTTATTAATTATAATATCTTGTACTCGCTTTATACAGTTTATTTCAGAAATATAGATAATATACTGCTTACCAAGACTTATATAGCCGAGAAATATTATTTATATAGTTTTTAAATTAAGCTTTATAATATCTCTGGATAATTATAATTTAGTTAAAATAGTTACTCAGTATAGTAATTTAATAATTCTCAGTAATTTCAGATCTGACTGTTTACTATAATATATCTTAAAAGATATAATAACTATATTTTTAATTAACAAGATATTTTTAATAAAAATAATTAATTTTATAATTTCTATTTATAAATTCTTCTATATCTGAGACTTATTAGTAAAAACTATATATATCTTAATTATTAGAGTATATCCAAGATATTTAATAATACTATTCTACTTATATATATATAGTACAGTTGGTTTCTATATTATATCTT
>NW_022475229.1:0-1598 GCF_009193445.1 Aspergillus pseudotamarii | reverse complement strand
CTATCAGATATCTATTCATTCTTTCAATCTCTTCAATTCTTCTAACCTAGGGCTTTGATTGCCTAAGCCCTAGTTGCCTTCTTCAATCTATCTGATCTAGGGCCCCATCTGAATAAGCCCTAGTTTCCTATTCTATCTGACCTAGGGTTCCTAGTCAGGCAACCCTAGCTTTCTATTTGATCTGCCCTAAGACTATTCCGCTTTAGGTTTAGGGCAGCTGACAGTTATGAGCCCGGTTTAGCCCTATCAAACCTTAATTCAACAACCGATTTGATTATCTATATCGATTGATTATTTCTATATATATATTTCTATATATAGAAACCGAAACGTGATTATGTCAGCTGAATTGAAGGTGCCTATTCAGCTTAGTCAGCCATGTGACTGGCTTCAATGGAGCCGTCATATCAGACTAGTTGCCGAGGCCAAAGGGGTCTGGGACTATATAGACCCTACCTTACCTAGGGCACCTGTCCTACCTTACCGCCCTACAAGGCCTAATCCTAGTGATATTCAACCTGGGGCTAATACCCTATTTGACCTAGAGCCATTGAATCGAGAGCTCTATAGGGATTGTATTAGGGATTATGAAGCCAGGGCAAAGAAGTATCAGATGATCTCAACCGGGGTTTCAACCCTATTATTAGTAATCACCAACTCGATATCCTATAATAATAGGCAGGCAACCCTATCGGCTGAATCACCCTATCAGATCCTAAGGATTCTATCTGCCAAATTGGCCCCTACTAATGAATCTAGGAAACGTGACCTAATTAGGAGATATACTAAACTTAGGGCTCCGCCAAATTCAGATTCTATAGAATCCCATATATCGGCATAGGAAAATCTATATACCGAAGCCCTAGGACTAGATATCCCGGAGGTTCAAAGCCTTATTAGGCCCCTATTCGATTTCCTAGAATCGATTTCAAATATCTTACCTACATTTTCAGCTCTATGGCAAGATAAATTGCTTGAAAAATCTGAAAATAATGAGCCTATACCGCCTTTCTACGAGATGACTAAGCGTTTTAGGGATTACACTAGACTAAATCAGGCAAATCAGCCTAGGGGTCCTAGATCTAAAATCGCTGCAGCAACCCTACAGGGCGAAACCGATCTCAGCCCTACCGATTTAACCAATCAGAATGATCAAATAGGTCAGTCAGGTCAAAATTCTAGAAACCCTAGTTCTAGAAAACACCCCTGCCCCTGCCTATCTGAACCGAATGGGGGACATCATCTATTCGATAAATGCCCCTATATCAATGACTCAGTCAGGCCTAGCGGCTGGTCACCTGATCCAGATGCCCTAAATCGATTTGAATCAGCCTGTCAGAACCCTAAATTCAAAAAGGCCTATGATTCAGCTATCAAAAAATTCAATAATTCAGGGCAAAATACCTCAATAGCCCTAGCAGTTTCAACTGATCGAACTGCTCTACTATCTAGATCTCTAGGGCTAAGCCCTAAAGACCTATAGGCCTATGACACTGCGTCAGATACCCATATTTGCAATAATTTTCAGAAATTCATAGATTTTAGGCCGAAATCTACTAAAATCTATATTGGGAATACCCATACTGAAATTCTAGGGT
>NW_022475228.1:0-1611 GCF_009193445.1 Aspergillus pseudotamarii | reverse complement strand
TAAAATATAAAATATATTTTTATAAAATTTTTTTGATATTGGACTAATAGTATTATATAAAATAAACTATAATTTTCTATTTTATAGCCGAAATAGTCTCTAAAAAAAGATATTCTCTACTTTATCTCAGTCTTGATAATATTTTATAATTATTCTTCTAATATATATTTAATAACTATTATATTAGTAGTTATAGTAGCTGTTGATTATTTACTATTTAATAAGAGATAAGTATTTTAATACTTTATAATATTTCTCTTAATAGTTTTAATAACTGTTAGTTATCTTCTAATTAATATAGAGAAATAGATTACAAAGAATTAAAAAAAATTTATAATATAAAATATATTAACTTATTTAAAAATTTCCCTGAAAGAAAGTATATCAAAAAAATAAACTGGCCTGTACTAAATAGTAGTATATATCTATAATAAGACTGATATTTTATAGATAAAACTGTTTTACTTTAGTAATAGTTAAGACAAGATCTTCTTATATTTCCTATTATAGTAGAAAAAAATACAATAATTATTTATAGAGATATTATATAAGTCACGATTTATTGTGTCTATTATATATATTACTTGTTAAGTATATATAATAATTAACAGATATTCGGGATATATATATAAAGCTAAATCTTAAAATTTATTATATTAAAAAGCTTTTTCTATATATATTTATTTAGAAGTTGGTACTGTATCTATAATCTATAATCAGTACTGTATTTATTTATATTTTATTTACTATCTAGTAACCGGTACTATATTTACTCTATATCTAAAACTAATATTGTATTTATTCTATATCTTATTTACTGTTTAATAAACAGTACTATATTTATAATCTATAGCCAGTACTTTATTTATTTATATCTTATTTACTGTCTAGTAACCGGTACTGTATTTATAATCTATAACTAGTACTGTATTTATTTATATTTTATTTACTATTCAGTAACCGGTGCTATATCTATACCCTATAGTCAATATTATATTTATTTATATCTTATTTACTGTCCAGTAACCGATACTATATTTATAATTTGTAGCCAGTACTATATTTATTTATATCTTATTTACTATCTAGTAACCGGTACTATATTTATAATCTGTAGCTAATACTGTATTTATTTATATTTTATTTACTGTCCAGTAACCAGTACTGTGTCTATATTCTGTAATTAGTACTGTATTTATTTATATCTTATTTACTGTTCAGTAACCGGTATTATATTTATAATCTATAGCTAGTACTGTATTTATTTATATCTTATTTACTATTTAGTAACTGGTACTATATCTATATTTTATAGCTGATACTATATTTATTCTATATTTTATTTACTATTTAATAAACAGTACTGTATTTATAATCTATAGCCGATACTATATTTATTTATATTTTATTTACTGTCTAGTAATCAGTACTATATTTATAATTTATAGCTAATACTGTATTTATTTATATTTTATTTACTATCTAGTAACCAGTACTATATCTATATCTTATAGCCAGTACTGTATTTATTTATATCTTATTTACTGTTTAGTAACCGGTGCTATATTTATTTTATATCTAAAACTGATATTGTATTTATTCTATATTTTA
>NW_022475227.1:0-1638 GCF_009193445.1 Aspergillus pseudotamarii | reverse complement strand
TTATTTAAAATAGTTCTATTTTCTATTACTAATTATTATTAGTTAGTTTTACTTTTTTACTATATAGAATAGTTATATATTATTATATAATTATTATAATCAGTTTAAAACTGTCTAAAAATTATTCTATCTTACTGTTTATTATTAATTTAAACTAAGTTTTATTGGTACTAAATAATTATAAACTCTATTTACTATAATAAATTATATATTACCTGGAAAAGTCTTTTTGTATAACCAGGTTAAACTGACCCCTTCGGCACCTATGTATATAGTCCGACGGCTCTGGCCAGCCCACTCAACCAGTCTTGTGCGCCAACCGATGAGCTCTACATTTTCCTGTCCGTCGAGTTGGATATACGGTCGCGCCAAACTATCCTTCAATATGTACGATATCCTCGATGAAGCTTGAGAGCGCAGCCGCAACAAAAGCCTTGCAAATGACAGCAGTGCAAATACAGCGGCGAAAGATATTTGGAGTAACTGAGCCCTTTGCAAAACCTTGGCCACGGTTAATCAGGAATAAGTTTAGTAGTTGATAATCCTTCAAAATTAGAGAACTCATACATACGACCATAGGGTGTGGAGAACAGGGCTTCCTGTCCGCTCAGCTGTACTTAAGCCATACACCGGGAGATTAGTAGTTGGGTAGATAATTATCAGCGAATCCCTCCTATTATATATCTGTATTCACCTGTTTTTTTAATTTATTGGGTTTAGTACTCTTACTGTTTTATCTTTACTCTTTTACTCTGAAGCTTACCCAAAAAACAAAATCTACTAGAAATCTAATAAATCTTATTTAATACTCCGCTATTTTAATTTTATTATTAATATATTTTTATAAAAACTTTCTTTAATTCTATAGATTAAATTTTATTAGATATTACAGTATCTTATCTCTTTATTCTATTTATTATAGCTATAATTTATTTTTCTATTATAAATTAAATAATATTTATATTTATTTTTATCTTCTACTTTATCTATACTGAATCCTATATAATATCTGGTTTTATTAAAAAAAAATACTGTTTTATAATTCTTTCTATTTATTTTAAATAGTAATAAGTATTTATATATTATCCCAATTATTATATATATATATTCACAGTTAAAAATATTAAAATATAAATCTTGACTCTATACAGTATTCTGATATAAATTATATAGCCCAGAAATTACCTGATATTAGATATTAATATTAATTTATTATCTTTTAAAATTATATAACTCAGTTATTAGAATTACCTCTCTATATAGAACTAGTCAACTTTTATTTTAATAGAGCTCTTTTAATAACTAAAATATAATTAAAATATAGCAGTTATTTCTAATATATTAAAGATTAACTAATCAGTTATACCTAAATCCTAGATTTTCTTATAAAGACTTTATAAATAAATATCAGTAGCAATATATAAAATTATAAAGAATATATCCAATAGATCTTATCTTAAGTTAGAGAAAATTACTAATTTTATAATTAATACTATACTATCTAGACTAACTGTATAACTTAATCAGATAATAAATTTTAAAAAGAAAAATAAAAACTTAGAGAAATATATAGATAAAGATCTTGTTTAAGTCTATTAATCTCTTCTAGATATACTGGAAATTGATTAGAAGATATAT
>NW_022475226.1:0-1692 GCF_009193445.1 Aspergillus pseudotamarii | reverse complement strand
TATTTTTAAAATTATTTATATTCTCTATATTATTAATATAAATTATATTTTTTATATTATTATTATTCTATTTATTTTTAATTAAAAAAGTTATATTCTTTAAATCTATATTATTTAAGATATTTTTAAACTTTTTATAAATTATAAATTAATCTATATATATTTAAAATATAGTTACTTTAATTATATTAAAATATAGATAATTTTAATAATAATAGTAAATACAAGGTGGGTCAAAAGTCTGATTACACTAACGCGTTTCCGCGACGCGTCAAAAAATCGCAACTTTTTCAACCACCTACCATTCTATTAAAATGAGGTCTTTTGGAACTGAAATTAGTGGAAATTGAAGGTCTAATTCTGAGCTTTCTACTGAAATCTGTGCGGCAATATTATCTGGTCTAGATAACCAGGTATTACCAACTTAACTAGCCAAGTAATTTGATATCAGTCAAAATATAATTTATTTAATTAAAAAATACTTCCTGTATAACTATACTTTGAAATTGCTCTCTAGAAAGGGAAGGTCTACAAAGCTCAGTTATTCTACTAAGTACTATATATATTTTTTAGTATGCCGGATATCTAGACTAAGTTATAGAACTCTCTGTACAGGTAGTAGTTCTGGGGTCTCTCCCTCCACAGTTAAGTGTATTTTAAAGACTTTTTATTTAAAAAAGTAGAAAAGTAAGAAGCAGATTACTTTAATATCTGAAGTAGCTAAAAAACAGCTTAGATTTGTGTATATATAATTGAATTATTCTAACTAGAAAGATATCTAGTTTTCTAATAAATATTCTGTACAGTAAAAGTCCAATTCTTCTATTTAATATATCTTTTGTTTCTCAAACAAGGCCTATAGACATAATCTAGTAAATCTAATAAATTATAGAAAAAATATATCTTAGATAGTATAGGATTTTATATAGCTAGATAATCAATCAGATTTAGTAGTTATAGAATAGAATAAATTATTACAATAAGACAGTTATTCAATGAAATCCTATTTTATCTACCTAGAAAAAGGTCTTCTACCGATTTATAAGTCTGGAATTATATTTTAGTAAGATAATACAAAAATTTATATTTTCTACAAGATATAGATATAGTTTGAATTCTACAGGATCTAGATTCTAGAATAGCTGTTCTATTTACCTGATTTAAATTCTATAGAGTATATCTGGGTTCTATTAAAATGTAAACTTTTAGAGCTCTACTCTATACTCTTTCTAGGGGGAAGGTCAGAAATTGACTGGATCCTATTTAAAAGGTATATTAGGGAGGCCTGGTGGGCTATCCTACAAGAGATTATAGATTGCCTAATTCTATCTATATCTCGCAGACTTCAGGCTGTATATCAGGTATATGGCTGGTATATAAAGTATTAATATGGGGATTCTATAGAACTACTTTGTAGATCGATATCTTTTGAATTGGTTGAGAAAATCGAGTTTGAATTTGTTGTGTTTTTCTGATTTTTTTGGGTGTAATCAGACTTTTGACCCACTAGTTTATTATAAATATTATTAAATAAATATTTAACTCTAACTCTATTAATTATAATAGCTAAAAAATTCTATATTATATAATAAAAAATAGAGAAGTTATTATAGTAAAATTTTTAATAAATAAAAATATTAGTTAAGTCAATTAATTATATTTAAATTAAAAATTAATTAATATTATAAAATA
>NW_022475225.1:0-1713 GCF_009193445.1 Aspergillus pseudotamarii | reverse complement strand
TAAATATTTTATTTAAAAAATTAATTATATTTATAATTATATATAATAAATTAATTTCTAAATTAAATTTATAATATTAATTAATATTTTTAAAACTATTTATTTTTATAGCTAGTATTTCTTTAATTTATATTATAATTAGTTATATTATAATATTATATTTTATTTTATTCTTAGTTTATATTATTTTATTTATTTTAATTTAAAGTGTTGTGCCTATGCACCGAGAGTAGATAATAATAAAGTTGTTTTCTTATAGTTTATATTCTAGTAGCTGATAAGCGGCTTGTATACTGCCTTTAGCAGAATAGCTATAATAATTCTATTATCTTTAAAAGCTGTGTCCTACAGCTTATACAATAGTAATCAGAATATATAAGATAAATCAAAATATAAAAACTCTAGACAATTTAGTAAGCAATTAATATCAGAATATATTAAGTAAATTAAAATATAATTAAAAATAAATCAAAATATAAAAGCCCTAGACAATTTAATAGATAATTAATAACAGTAAATCAGAATACAACTAAAGACAAATTAAATATAACTAATAAAATAGAAAACTATTTTCTAAAAGTCTTCTAGAAAAATACTTTCTAAAAGCTTTTTAGTAACTGATATTTATAATCTAATAGTTAAATCTTAAAATTGTTAATCTACTACTATTATAATTTAAATCTTCTATTCTACTTCTCGAGTTATACTTTAAACTTATCTATCTTAATATTCCTTTTCTTAATAAGAGTCCCGCTTAAGTAATTAAAAACAAGTTTTATCTCGTGTTATATATTATTATTAAACTATTTAAACTTTCAGATAAAAAATAGTATCTAAGAAAATAATCCTTTATAACTAGTATTCAGTAATATTACTAAATTGATTGATTCTGCAGACTTATTAAATAGAGATATTAATAGACCCGCTACTACTAGTATAGAATAAGAGATATAAGAAAATTTAGATTAAGATATTGACTGAATAATACTTAGACCGGGATCTGTAACTACTAATATTAGTACAGAATAGAAAATATAAGAAAATATTATCTAAATAGTATTTGATCCCGGATTTATTCTATTTAATAACTATTTATATTTATTTATCTATTATAGCTCTTAATCTCGGTAATAACTTAATTTAGCTACTGATATTAGATTAAAGATAAAAAAAATATATTTATTAAATTAAGTAAAAATAATTGATAATAAATAGTTTAGGAATAGTAAATTATAATAGAATACTAGAAATATTATATCTTTCTCTTAACTAGTAATATAGCTGAAAATCCCAGTTTTTAGCTAATTATTTAATCTGTAATTAGAGTATTAATTAGTAAATTAGAGATTATACTTACTATTATTCTCTATTAAAATATAGTATTCTTTGTAAATAATATATTACTAGTTTCTATTTAACTCTATAATTACTAGGTATTTAATTAAAATTCTAGTTTTTTTAATATTACTATTTCTATTAAAATCTACTAGTTACTTCCTGACTCTATTCTTTATACTTTAATATATAATAGCTAAAACAAGCTATTTATCTAATAGATATATATTATCTATTAGCTATTCTATTATTACTTATAATTTCTAAGCTTATATAGCTATTTTTTACTAAACTACTATTATTTAATTAATAAATCTTTACTTTTCGATAATTATATCTAGTTCTAATTCTTTATTTTATTTATATTTAATAAATAGT
>NW_022475224.1:0-1754 GCF_009193445.1 Aspergillus pseudotamarii | reverse complement strand
ACTTTTAAATAAATTAAGACTATATAGATATTCTGAAACTGTAAAAAATTTAAGCAAGAGATTTAATATCTTGAGAATAGTGATATACTATATATAAAAAATACTAAATAGTTTACTATAAACAGGAAGACCAAAGATAATAAAAAAAATAAGAAAATAGTAGATAAGATATATTTTAAAATATATAGTTATTTTCTACGAGTATCTTATATAAAAAACAAGACTATGACTTCAGATATAGAATTAGTAAGGGAATCAGATAATCAGTTTTATTTTATTAATTCTATAGATATTTAGTAGTAATAATATAAATTGCTTTATTTTCTTTCTTTAGACTGAAAATTTCTTTTAGCTACCGAACACCCACTGGCGGAAGGTGGTGAATATTCAGAACCGCCACTGATAATTAATAAAATAATTATAAAAAAATATCATTAAATAATAATAATAATATTAATTAAATTAATAATCTAATTTATAATAATATTAATTAAATTAATAATCTAATTTATAATAATATTAATAATAGTAATAATAATCAATATTTAAATAATATTAGTATTTTTTAATTAAATACTCTAGATACTATTAATATTATTAAAAAAATGCAAAAATATTTTATTAATTAATATATATTTTTATAAATTATTTAAAACTAATAATAGTATTTAAAAATTCATATGAAATATATATAAGTATAAATATATATTTATAAAAGAATATTAATATAATAAAATAATAAATTAAATAAATTATTAATTTATAATATAAAATTTTAAAAAAATGATTTTAATTTCTATTTAATATAGTCAAGAAATAACTAAATTAATTAAAATATATTGAGCTATCAAGAAAGTTGAAAACGTTGATTATTCTACCTATGAAGCCTTCGCTACGTCACTATCTAATAAAGACGCGCGTAGGTGCTAGGTCGGAACAGAAACCCGTGATTAATATATCTCCCTAGGTCTTATATTATAAAAGTCAATATAATTTTTTAATTACATAATATCTTTATTTTTTAAAATATTAATAATTTATAATAATATTTTTTTTCTTGTAGCTATAAAAGTTTTATAATTTAATAGTTTAGTTAATGTATTTATTATATTTTTATTTAATAAATTTTAAATAAATTTTACTAGTTTATAGAAAATCTTATATAAAGAGATATTAATTATTAAATTATTTAATAGTAGATATATAATTACTATACTATAGAGTTTTTATAGTATTGTAGTTATTTATAAAAATAACTAATTTATTATTATTTATAATTTTTAAATTAATAGATAAATTAAATATTTTAAATATTTTTTTAATATAAAATATCTCTTTAATTATAGTATTATATATAAAAAATTTAATAGTTATATTTAATAGTACTATAAAAGTCTATTTATAGAAGATTTATAAAATAAAGACTTTTATATATATAACAATAATTTTTTTAGTTAATTTTCTATTTTTATAATCTTAATATATTCTTAGTATATGGAAGGAGAGCTTTTCTTACCTATTCAATTTTATTCTTAGCTATCTCAGCTAGCTACTATCAATTTCTTGATATTATAGGCCCCTGTTTACCGATTCTAAAAGAATCTATATTCCTAAGTCTTAAGATTAAATAGAAACTTTTATTAATATTTTCTCTATTTTAACTAGAATATAAGATCTAATTAGAGCCCTTTATAACTAATATTTATAAGATTTAAAAGATTAATAAAATACTTAAATATATTATTAATTAGTAG
>NW_022475223.1:0-1792 GCF_009193445.1 Aspergillus pseudotamarii | reverse complement strand
TATAGCTACTATTTAGTAAATATTAAAATAATTTTAAACTTCTTAAACTGAAGATATTCTTTACTATTAATAATATTATACTCAATATTAGATAACCCGGATTTTTTAATTACTTATTAAATAATATATATATTACTATTTAGAAGAAACTCTAGAAATACTAAAATATATTATATTTAATATAATAAGTTTAAAAATCTATCTATAGATAAAGTTTTAACTAACTAAATTTAGAATTAAATAGAGTAATATAAAGAAAAATATTTTATTAATAATAAAGTCTAGTCCAGAAGGGGTGAAACAAGATAGTGCATTGGAATTGGGGTAAGGCCTGTTTAGCGGGCGGGCCGGTTTAGGATCAATATATATTGGAATTAAACTTCTTATATAGACTGCCAATAGATTCCCGGACCGGATTGGGCTTAATTTTAGTAAGATTACTTAATTATATCTCTTATATTAATTATCTATTTTATAGTATATCAATTACTTGAAAAAATATATTATAGTCAGTATAAGTTTTCTTATAAAATTTAATTAAGATTAATTATTACTGACAGAATTTTTGACTATTTATATTTACTGCTCTGACTATATATTTAAGATTTATAGTATTTATTTATTATTTACTACAGTACTCAGGAGTAATTTCTGTATATTATAAATTTAATAGAATTTTATTATAATTACCCGATTCTATTATAATTAAATTATTTTGAGACTATAGACTATTTAATTTTTAGAAAACTTAATAAACTGTCTATTATTATTTGTAAAGTATACCAATACAGAATATAGTCTAGTAAGATTATCTACTATTTAACTGACCAAATCTATTAAAAATTCTATACCGAGGTAGTTTAAATTTAAAAAGTAATTTAGTAATAGAAAAGAATTACTGGATAGATAGATAAGATTATAATTCTCTATAAAATAGATTAGATATTGATTAGATTACTTATCTATTTTAATAAATTAATATATTACTATAACTATTCTCAATACTAATATATTAGTCAAATAATTAAAAGTATATAGAAATATTAGTACCAGATTTATAGCTAAATCTAAAATTTCTGTTAAGAATAGATAATCTATAAGTAGTAGATTCAGAGAGAGATTGAGCTACAGTAATTATATATATTAGTTAATTATTAGCAGATCTTTCTGATATATAAAAAGTTTTATTATATCTATATCTACAGGAACAAGATAGAGCTGTATATTTCTGTTCTGACTAAGTAGATAGATATAGCTATTACTACTGTACAGTAGATTATTAAAAAAACCCAGGTCTATACTCAATTAAATTATAGAGAGAATATATACAATACTAATCTATAGCTGTGGATAATCCGGTAGATATAGTATTTATAGAACTTTATTATACTGGATAATTTTAATATTTTGCGGGTACTAGTTAAGATACTATTATCTAATAGTATTGATCTCGTAGAGCAGCAGGTACAATAGATATAGAAAATAATAGAGAGTATTATTTAGAAAAGTCAGTAAACTATTTAATATATAGACTAAGCTATTTATATAAAAACTATTTAATCTAAGAAAGAATAGATTCTGTATTATCTATTACAGATATATATAAATACAGATAGTATAGCTAAATATATTCAGTTATAGTAATAGATTTTGGTATTTATTATCTATATATAGATACTGTAAGAGAGAAAGTATTCTATATATAAAATAATTTCTCAGTAGTAGAAGAAATAGTAATAACTATAACAGATTATATTAAATCTAATTATCAGTCAGTATTTTATCGATAAAG
>NW_022475222.1:0-1802 GCF_009193445.1 Aspergillus pseudotamarii | reverse complement strand
TTATATTATATAATTAATATCTAGATATACTATAATATTACTATCAGAATTAGTTAGTAATAAATATAGTTAAGTAGTTAATTTACTAGTAATATTCAAGAGAAGTAGAAGATAGTCTAAACAGTATCAGATATAAATATTAAAAAATAAATAGATAAAATATAGTAATTAGAATATATTATAGATTTATAAACAGTATATTTATTATATATTATAGAAATAGTATATAGACAGAAAATTATAGAATAGATAGAAATAATAGTCTATTATTAATAGATATTCTAATCCAGAAGGGGTGGAAAAAGATAGTACATTCGGTTTGCGGTGCGGCCCGTTTAGCGGGCGGGCCGGTTTAGGGTCAACGTACATTCGTCTTAAATTTCCCATATAGACTTGTAATCCACCACCAGATCCAATTAAACTCAGATTTGGCAAGATTACTTGGATATATCTCTTATATCAACTGTCTATTTTACAGAGTATCAATTACTTGGGAAAATATATTATAGTCAGTATAAGTTCTATTATAAAATTTAGTTAGGTCGGCTACTACTGGCAGAATTCCTAACTATCTATATTCACCGCCCCGACTATATATTTAGGATTTATAGTATTCATTTATTATTTACTACAGTACTTAGGGGTAATTTCTGTATATTATAAATTTAATAGAATTTTATTATAATTACCCGATTCTATTACAATTAAATTATTTTCGAAACTATAGACTATCCCATTTTTCAGAAGCTCGATGGACTGCCCATTATTATTTGTAAAGTATGCCAACACGGAGTATGGCCCAACGAGATTGTCCGCCATTTAACCGGCCAGATCCATCGAAAATCTAATCTAGAAGGGGCAGGCGGATGCACATGCATCCGGTTTGGGGTAGGGCCGATTTGGCGGGCAGGCCGGTTTAGAGTTGACATATATTTATTCTAAATTATTAATATATATCTGTAACAGAACCCCCGATCTGATTAGACTTCAATTTAATTAGTTTACTGTTAGATATTTATTATATTAACTGTCTATTTTATAGTATATCAATTATCAGAAAAAATATATTATAGTCAGTATAAGTTTTATTATTTAATTTAGTTAAGATTAGCTATAACTAATAGAATATTTAACTATTTAGATTTACTATCTACTATTAGTAATATTAAAATTATTATATTAATCTATTAATTATAGCTGTCAGGAGTAATTCTATATACTAATATAAATAGATTACTTAGTTTTTTATTTTTCCGACTATAGACAATACTATTTTTCAGAAACTTGATAGATTTCCGATTATTATTTATAAAGTATATTAATATAGAGTATAGTTTAATAAGATTATCTACTATTTAAAAAATAATAT
Source organism: Aspergillus pseudotamarii (assembly GCF_009193445.1). Lineage (NCBI taxonomy): Eukaryota > Fungi > Ascomycota > Eurotiomycetes > Eurotiales > Aspergillaceae > Aspergillus > Aspergillus pseudotamarii. The sequence continues at coordinate 433 of NW_022475222.1, read as the reverse complement.
ATATTAAAAGTCCTATACCGAGATAGTATAGATTCAGAGAGATATTTAATAATAGAAAAGAATTATTTAATAAATAGAGAAAACTAAGATTCTCTGTTAAATTAATTTAATATTGGCCGAATTATCTATTTATTTAAATAGACTGATATATTACTATAATTATTCCCGCTATTAATATATCGGTCAGATAATAAAAAATATACAGTAATATTGATATCAGATCTATAACTAGTTATAAAATTCTTATTATAAATATATAGACTATAAGCAGTAAATTTAAAAAAAAATAAAGTTTCAGTAATTATATATTCTAATTAACTGTTAATAGATTTTCTTAATATATAAAAAGTTCTATTATATCTATATCTACAGAAACAAGACAAAACTGTATATTTCTGTTCTAATTAAGTAAATAGATATAGCTATTACTACT
>NW_022475221.1:0-1811 GCF_009193445.1 Aspergillus pseudotamarii | reverse complement strand
TATTAAATTATTTAGAATTTGATTTACTGTTATTTCTTTTATATTCTAATTTATTATATTAATTATTTACGAAATTATCTAGGGCTTATATTTACTATTACTTATTTTATACTATTATTTATATTTTTATTTACTATTATTTACTTTATACTGTTACTCGCGTTTTAAAGAAAAAGCTATGGGATACAGTTTTTAAAGATAATAGAATTTATTGTAACTATTCTATTAATCTATTAATTAGCAGTAGAGAAAGTAGTAAAAAAGCTGTTTATCGACCAGTAGTTAGACTAATAATAAGAGAACAACTTTATTATCAACTACTCTCGGTGTAATAGGCACAACAGTTGATATAGATTTTTTTTTGTTCTATTTCTTTGTTTCTATATTAAAGAGTAAAATAAAGCTATTTAGGATAGGGGGATTAATCTCTATTTATAATTTCTGGTGTTTTGATATTTTTACTGATCAGTATATCTGTCTATCTATCTATCTATCTACCTGATATTCAGTATACCTGGAAAATACTATTTTTTAGGGATCAGAATTCAAGTAATTTTACTTTTAAATATAAAGATTAAAATTATTTAAATAGAACTTCTTACTAACTTATCTTGTTTAGTAATCTACTTTTAGAATTGAAAGACTAAAGCGCATAGATTTAATTCTACTAAGAATTCTAGAATTCTAGTTAAATATCTAGAAAATAATCCTAGATCTGGTAGACCTAGAATAGTTAAATTTATAAAATAGATAGTAATTAAAATTATTTAGAAAAATTAAAATAGTAGAGAAAAAAGCTGTAAGATAATTATCTTTAAAAATAATATATCTATAACTACTGTCTGGTATATTTTTCGGTAAGTAGATTTTTACTTAGTTAAATCTATTACTAAGCCCGACTTTACTGAAAAAATAAGAAAAAAATATTTTGAATTCTATTTTACTTATTAATATTGGATTATAGAGAATTTTAAAACTATTATCTTTATTAATAAAATCTCAGTATATCTAAACTAGAGACAGTATAGTAGAAAGATCTAGAGACAAGAAAATAAGATATTTATATTTAATATTATATACAGATAATATAAAAATATATCTAATTTTATATTCTGGGACTGTTTTATCTATAATAAAAAGTGCCCTATATATATCTATTTTCCTGAGAATACTCAGTAGAAAAGAGCAGCTGTTAAAGAAATTAAAGCTCTAAATCTATAGTTAAAATCTATATATCGAGAACAATAGAAGCTGTAGACTTTTTTGGTAAGACTAAAGCTTTGGGAGGGTTGTACATCTAGTAGACAGCCTAAATAGTATTAGAATAAGAAGAATAGCCGCTTAGAACAAAGCCAGGGAGGTGGAATTGACTGATATTAATACTATTCGGAGATACTTATATCTAAGCTTTTACTCTTTGTAATATAATAGAGCCTGTCTGGTACTATCTTAAGCACTGTATAATCTCTTGGAGTGCTCCCCAGGATAGAAAAACCGGTATTCAGATCTGAACTAGGGCCTGGGATACGTTATCTTAGAAGATTATATAATACTGGATTAAGCGATTATCTATTTATATTGCTAAGATTATATATTTAGAGAGGGGGAATAAGTATCAGAAAGAATATTAGAAAAAGTAGAAATAGTAGAATATATATCTAAAAGAAAGACTTTCTAAATACCAGAATTTAGATAATAGACTGTTTTTCTAAATACTTAAATAGCTTTATTTTCAGTTGAGATTTCTATATTTTTATTTAAAATATCTGTATTTCTAATATTAAGTACTCTCTCTACTAAATTGTATAGTA
>NW_022475220.1:0-1834 GCF_009193445.1 Aspergillus pseudotamarii | reverse complement strand
ATATTTTAAAATAAAATTTTTAAAATAAGACTATTATAGTAAGCTAAATTATATAGACAAGACAGAAAATATAATACTAAGTTTTAATAATATTTAATAATTTATAATTAGTAAATATATTTTAAAACTAGAATAATTATATCTTAAGTTTTATAGTAAATATAGAGAATATTATTTTATTATTATTTATATTATTGGTTATAATTCTAAGTATTTAGTATACTAAATTATATTACAAGGTGGGTCAAAAGTCTGATTACACTAACGCGTTTCCGCGACGCGTCAAAAAATCGCAACTTTTTCAACTATCTACCATTCCATCAAAATGAGGTCTTTTGGAACCGAAATTAGTGGAAATTAAAGGCCTAATTCTGAGCTTTTTACTGAAATCTGTGCGGCGATATTATCTGGTCTAGATAACCAGATATCGCCAACTTAACTAGTCAAGCAATTTGGTGTCAGTCGAAACACAATTTATTCAACTAAAAAATGCTTCCTGTGCAACCATACCTTGAAATTGCTTCTTAGAAAGGGAAGGCCTACAAAGCTCAGTTATTCTACTAAGCGCTATATATATCTTTTAGTATGCCGGATGCCTAGACTGAGCTACAGAGCTCTTTACGCAGGTAGTGGTTCTGGGATCTCTCCCTCCACAGTTAAGTGTATTTTAAAGACTTTTTATTTAAAAAAGTAGAAAAGTAAGAAGCGGATTACTTTAACACCTGAAGTAGCTAAAAAACGGCTTAGATTCGCGCGTGCGTGGTTGAATTATCCTAACTGGAAGGATATCTGGTTTTCCGACGAATGTTCCGTGCAGCGAAAGTCCAATTCTTCTACTCAATATGTCTTTCGTTTCTCAAACGAGGCCTATAGGCGCGATCTAGTGAACCTAATGAACCATGGAAAAGATATATCCCAGATGGTATGGGGTTCTATATAACTAGGTAGTCGATCAGATTTAGTAATTATAGAACAGGATAAATTATCACAACGAGACAGTTATTTAATGAAATCCTATCTTGCCTACCTAGAAAAAGGTCTTCTACCGATTTACAAACCTGGAATTATATTTCAGCAAGATAATGCAAAAATTCATGTTTCCTACGAGGCGCAGGCATAGTTTGAATCCCACGGGATCTGGGTCCTAGAATGGCCGCCCCATTCGCCTGATTTAAACCCTATAGAGCACATCTGGGCCCTATTAAAACGCAAGCTTTTAGAGCTCTACCCTATACTTTTTCTAGAGAGAAGATCAGAAATTGACTGGACCCTATTTAAAAGACATATTAGGGAGGCCTGGTAGGCTATCTCACAAGAGATCATAGATTGCCTAATTCTATCTATACCTTGCAGACTTCAGGCTGTACATCAGGCACGTGGCTGGTATACAAAGTATTAATATGGGGATTCTATAGAACTACTTTATAGATCGATATCTTTTAAATTGGTTGAGAAAATCGAGTTTGAATTCGTCGCGTTTTTCTGATTTTTTCGGGTATAATCAGACTTTTGACCCACTAGTTTAATATAAAATTTTTAGTATAATATTAGCTAGTAATTTATTTTTATAAGTACTAGAAATTAGTTAAAAATTTAATAAAATTTTATAATATTCTATATCTCTAGTTAAAAAATAATTTATTATTATTAAAAAAATTTTTTAATCAGAACTAGTTTAGTAGTTAATTATAAATAAGGTGTTTTTATATTATTAGATAATTAGAAAAGTAGTTAAATATATATTTTATTTAATAGAGTTATTAATTTTTCTTTAATTTATATATAATTTAAAAAATAAAGATAGTATTAATATAATAAAGAGATAGTAATAAAA
>NW_022475219.1:0-1841 GCF_009193445.1 Aspergillus pseudotamarii | reverse complement strand
TATATATATCTAAAAGTTATTAAATTAATAGAGACTATTTAATTATTTATTTAAACTAATTATAATTATATAAATAATTTTAATAATAATATATAAATTTATTTATACTTTATATTAATATAATATATTAACTATTTAGTAAAATATTTTAATTTATTAATAGTTAAACTGTCTATATAATTATATATAATATAATTATTATTAAACTAGTAGGTCAAAAGTCTGAAGACACCCGAAAAAATCGGAAAAATATAACAAATTCAAACTCAATTTTCTCAACTATTTCAAAAGATATTGATCTATAAATTAGTTCTATAGAATCCCTATATCAATACTTTATATACTAACTATATACTTGATATACTGCCTGAAATCTGCGAGATATAGATAAAATTAGGCGATCTATAATCTCTTGTAGAATAGTCTACCAGGTCTCTCTAATATATTTTTTAAATAGGGTCCAGTCAATTTCTGATCTTCTGCTTAAAAAGAGTATAGGATAAAACTCTAAAAATTTATATTTTAATAGAATCTAGATATACTTTATAGCGTTTAAATTAGGTAAATAAAACAGCTATTTTAGAATCTAAATTCTGTAGAATTTAAATTAGTTCTGTATCTTGTAGAAAATATAAATTTTTATATTATTTTGTTAAAATATAGTTCCAGACTTGTAGATTAGTAGAAGACCTTTTTTTAGATAGATAATATAAAGTTTTATTAAATAACTATCTTGTTTTAATAATTTATTCTGTTCTATAATTACTAAATCTGATTAATTACTCAGTTATATAGAATTCTATACTATCTGGGATATATTTTTTTTATAATTTATTAGATTTACTAGATTGTGTTTATAAGTTTTATTCAAGAAACAAAAGATATATTAAGTAGAAAAATTAGATTTTCTCTGTACTAAATATTTGTTAGAAAACTATATATTTTTTTAATTAATATAATTTAATTATATATATATAAATTTAAGCTGTTTTTTTGCTACTTTAGAGATTAAAATAATCTATTTCTTACTTTTCTACTTTTTTAAGTAAAAAGTTTTTAAAATCTATTTAACTATAAAAATAGAGATCTCAGAATTACTGTTTATATAGAGAGTTCTATAGCTTAATCTAGATATTCTATATACTAAAAGATATATATAGTATTTAGTAGAATAGTTAAATTTTGTAAATCTTCTCTTTCGAGGAAGTAATTATAAGGTGTAGTTATATAGAAAATACTTTTTTATTAAATAAATTGTACTGTAACTGATACTAAACTGCTTGATTAATTGAGTCGGCGATATCTGATTTTCTAGAGTAGATATAATAGCTGTACAGCTCTTATTAGAAAGTTTAGAATTAGGTCTTTGATTTCTACTAATTTCGGTTCTAAAAGACCTTATTTTGATAGAATTGTAGATAGTTGAAAAAGTTGCGATTTTTTAATATGTTGCGGAAACGCGCTAGTGTCTTCAGACTTTTGACCTACCTTGTATTAAAATTTAAAAATAAAGTTAAAGAAATATTAATTTAATTAAAATTAATTATATTTTTTTTTTAAAATTTAGATATATAATAAGAAAAGTTTTACTAATACTATTTATATTTTTCTTATAAAAATAGAAAAGTTAAAAAATAGTACTCTATATACTATTTTTCTAAAGAGATATATAGTAGAATATAGTAAAACTATTTAAAAATTATTAAATAGACTAATTTTTCTTATAGCTATAGTTATATTAAATATAAATCTATTATTAATAATAGAGAACTCTATAAATTTTTTATTTTAAATAATTAAAAAAACTATTTTAATAATATTAAATAAAATTAAATTACTAT
>NW_022475218.1:0-1894 GCF_009193445.1 Aspergillus pseudotamarii | reverse complement strand
TAAGTATTATAGTAAATAATAAATAGATATAATTAATTTTAAATATATTATTAAAATAATAAAAATAAATAATTAAAAATTTTATTAGTAATAGCTAATTCTAATAAAATTTAATAATAAAATTTATATTAATAATATTATATTTTTTTAAGTAATTAATATACTATAAAATAGATAGTTAATATAGAAAATTAATATAAGTAATTTAATCAATTCTAAGTTTAATTTAATTAGCGGGAATATTATAAGTCTATATAAATAATTTAAAATAAATATATATTAATCCTAAACCTATCTGCCTGCTAAACAGGCCCCACCCTAAACCGAATGCACTGTATTCTTTTACCCCTTCTGGGTTAGAGCCCTAAGACTCCTGCTCTAATGATGATTATCAAATCAGTATGTAATAGCGGTGCCATTTTATGACTGGTTAATACTGTTTGGTAGATTAAGCTTAATATTCCTTATAACCTATAAAAAGAAATTATATATTTATCTAAAGAGAAAAAAAAATTGAAGAGTCTCTTTTCTAACCCAATCTAGTACAGAAAGAAAATAGTGGCAGGACATATTCCAAGACAGAAAGAAAGCTGTAAACTACCGAGTAATAAAAATTTATTTAAAAATTATAAACTTATAACAATAAAATTCTATAGATAATATAAATAATACTATTCCTTTTCTAAGTCAATATATAATTCTTTAATTATTCTTTTAAATATATAGAGTTATAAAAATAATTATAAGATAAATATAGAAAGACCAGTTTATAAAATTATTTAAATTTACTATTATTAGATAAAAAAAGAGCCTGTTTTACTTCTATTAATTTATCTACTTTTATATATAATAATTATATTAATTAATATATCTCAGTTACTATAGATTTGGTATAATCCCAGATACTGTAAAATATTAGAGAAACTATTACTATTAGAATAAAATAAAAAAAAGAACTTACTTATAAAAAAAATTAGTAATCAGTTTTGCTGACTTATTAAAGTAAAAAATAAGTTTTATTATATAAAATTTATTGAAATCTGCAAAAAATAATTCAATTTCTACTTTAAGTATATTCTTCTCTAGATTTCTAGTAAATATTATATATTAAATCTAGACTAATTTTATAACAGCTATAATAATAAATTTACTAATATTATAGACAGTATTAATAGTATATTCTGTACCCTTGACCGTGATCTCAGTAGTATCCAAAATTAAAGATACTATAGTCTTAACAGTATTTAATATCTCTTTAATAATATTATAGACTATCAGCTATAAATACTTATTTAATATATTAATATTTTCTTATACTATATTATATTCAGTTTTATAAATTATTTTATAAATTTTCAGTATAGACTTTATACAATTAAGTATAATAAGATATATCTCTTTATATACTTTATTTAAAACCGAGTTATAGTTCTCTACTATTATCTAGATCTCTATATCTATTTTAATCAGAAAAATCTAGACAGTACTATATTTAATAATAATAGTACTCTTTTTAACTACTAGTAAATATTTAATATTTTTTAATATTATTTTTTTTAGAATATAGTTTTATCTCTGAAAAAGAGCTTGTATAGTCTATAAAAAATTATCTATAATTTTTTTATTAATTATAACAATACCGAGTTCTATATAAAAATTAGAAATTAAAGTCTTTTTCCAGAATTTATACCAAAGTATATCTTTATATTTATTAATCTATTACTTTATATTATCGATTTATTTTTTAATAGACTATATATATACTCTTACTTCCTCAATTTCTTTTTTTATAATACTATATATAATATCAAGTCTATTTTATACTTAATTAATACTCTTTTAAATAGCAGTAATAGTACTCTATAACTTTTTTCTTTTCTTATCTAATTTCTAT
>NW_022475217.1:0-1911 GCF_009193445.1 Aspergillus pseudotamarii | reverse complement strand
ATATTATATTATTTATTATATATTTTATAACTGTTTATAAAAGTTTTAGTTCTATTTTATAGCTATTTTAAAAATATTTTTTAAATATATATTAACTATTATATTATATTTCTGTATTTATAGATTTCTATATAAAATCTATACAAAACTTAATATTATAACTAATAATTAAAAAATAATATAATAACTATTATATAACTGTAGAACTGATTTTTGTTTTATTTGAATTACTAGTAACTATCAAAGACTGTCTGAAACTACCGATAAATTAGTCAATGACCTAACGTTGCCAACCCCCCTGTCCACTATGTAGTCTTCCTGACTGTGTCCTGCCCGATCACCTGAACTCCTGGATCTACTTTTGTTCAACACCCTGCTAGGAATCTGATACAATTCAGCGTGTATCTTCCCTCGCAGTGCAACTATACGGCACGAGTTCTGCAACATCTCTTACAAGCCAATATGGGAGAGCAAAGCTCACCAATCTGTATGCTGAAGTACGCCCTTTCTTCAAAGCGGATCGCGGACTTACACTAGCCCATTAGGATTGAAGGTAACGAGCATATACATAATTCGACATAGCATCGCGTAGTCTAATAATCCAGGTCCCTTTCGAGCACGAGACTTTTGTGGAGGGCGGGAAGCACCCCTGGAGCAGGCTGAGCTCGCGCTCACTGGTCTCCGTCGTCGCGGGCTTCTGCTTGGTATTCTTTAGGTTCCAGCAAGGACTGAATCAAACAGGCAAATTTTTTGCTCTTTTCCTCCCATTTTTTTGCAGACCACTGAACTTCCACAACAGGGCCGTTTGTAACCCTGAGTCTGAACGTGTCATAACCAGGGACCAACACTTCAACATTTATTTGAGATGTGGGCTTAAAAAATGCAGGATCAGGGGCAAAGAGCCTGATATCAGCAAGCCGGGGGGTGCAAATCTCAGTAGGAAGCTTCTTAACATTAGTGAACCCCACAAATTTGGAATGAACCTTGAGCAGCGTTGGGCCAGCGTTGCTGACGGTCCTTTTCTGTATGGTGGTAGACACAGGGCTGCCGTATATCTCTATCCCCGGTAGGCCACCGATGCTCAGTTGGTATTCTATGGTATTGATCGATCGGATTTCAGTGTAGAGGTAGCCTTGCACGATCTTGAAGGAGTTGAAGTAGGCCAAGGCATTGTTTAGCTTGTTAGCAACCGCTTTCCGCTCTGGAACATCTAGGTCCTGGCATTCTTTGATAATATCACCTAGGCTTATCACTTTCACGCTGATCGGGCGGGCTGTAGCATTAGAAATGGACTGTTCCCAAGCGTCGAGCTTGTCAGGCTTGTCTGGATCGCTGCCCAGGTCGGCGGCTTTCCCAGGGTCGCCACTAATGATATTAACATCGTGTTCGCGGACTCGCAAGTATTCTTTATGCTCCGCTCATGTCGCCAACCCTGTGGAGCCCTTGACACTGCATATGCCGTTGTACTCGGCCGATATGTGAGCTTCGAAGTCCTTCTTCGATGACATGCTGCTCATCTGAGTCTCTAACTTCAGCTGATACCGAGCCCCAAATGCGATTGAGCGGACAACGTAGGTGCCCCAGTCCTCAAAGAATTCCTTATATGTCTGATACACCTCTGGACTTGGCGGCTTTTTGGCATCTGGCCACGGCGGAAGCTCTTTCGCCTCGTCCTTAAAGCTGTCATCAATATCGACTTTTCCTCGATCGCGCCGGAGCTTAAGAAGGAAAGACTTGTGTTCGGTGCTGAGCACGCCATAGTATTTGGACGTGCTCAAAGCAGTCTGGTAGCTGTATTTGACGGACCCTGACGCGGCATTAGGGTCAACATTAGGGTCAACATTAGGGTCAACATTAGGGTCAACATTAGGGTCAACATTAGGGTCAACATTAGGGTCAACATTAGGGTCA
>NW_022475216.1:0-2018 GCF_009193445.1 Aspergillus pseudotamarii | reverse complement strand
TATTACTGATATTATTAAAAAAAATAAAAAAATATTTTATTAATTAATATATATTTTTATAAACTATCGAAAAATAGTAATATTATCTAAAAGTTTATATAAGATATATATAAATATAAATATATATTTATAAAGAGAAATACTAATATAATAAAATAATAAATTAAATAAATTATGCTATACTAGTTTTTTATACAGAGGTGTGTTCCAAAATTTATCGAATTACACTAGTAAGCTTGGCAATCAGTCTGGTAAGGGTCTTACTATATAAATTGGCATATAATCAATCTAATATAGTTGATATAGACTTTTTTTTTGTTCTATTTCTTTGTTTTTATATAAAGGAGTAAAATAAAGTTATTTAGAATAGAGAATTTAATCTCTATTTATAATTTCTAGTATTTTGATATTTTTACTGATTGATATATCTATTTATCTATCTACTTATCTGTCTGATATTCAGTATACCTGGAAAATATTATTTTTTAGGAATTAGAATTCAAGTAATTTTACTTTTAAATATAAAAATTAAAATTATTTAAATAGAATTTCTTACTGGCTTATTTTACTTAATAATTTACTTTTAGAATTAAAAAGTTAAAGTATATAGATTTAATTTTATTAAGAATTTTAGAATTTTAATTAAATATTTAGAAAATAATTCTAGATCTGATAGATTTAGAATAACTAAATTTATTTAGAAAGATTAAAATAGTAGAGAAAAAAACTATAAGATAATTATTTTTAAAAATAATATATCTATAACTACTGTTTGATATATTCTTCGGTAAATAGATTTTTACTTAGTTAAATTTACTATTAAGCCCGGTCTTACTAAAGAAATAAGAAAAAAATATTTTAAATTTTATTTTACTTATTAATATTAGATTATTAAAGATTTTAAGACTATTATTTTTATTAATAAAATTTTAGTATATCTAAACTAGAGATAGAGTAATAGAAAGATCTAGAGATAAGAAAATAAGATATTTATATTTAATATTATATATAGATAATATAAAGATATATCTAACTTTATATTCTAGGGCTGTTTTATCTATAATAAAAAGAGTTCTATATATATCTATTTTTCTGAGAATACTTAGTAGAAAAGAATAATTATTAAAGAAATTAAAGTTCTAAATCTATAGTTAGAATTTATATACTGAGAATAATAGGAGCTGTAAATTTCTTTGATAAAATTAAAATTTTAGAAGAGCTATATATCTAGTAGATAGTTTAAATAGTATTAGAATAAAAAGAATAGATACTTAGAATAAAGCCAGAGAGATAGAATTGACTAGTATTAATACTATTCGGAGATATTTATATTTAAATTTTTATATTTTATAAAGAAATATAAAATAGAGTAGCTAAATACTATAATTTTAGAGAATTATATATTTATATATAATTATTATTTCTAATAGAGAATCTATAATTTAAATAATATTTAGTATTTACTAATTTGATTAGAGAATTTATCTAATTTTAATATAATAGAGCCTGTCTAGTATTATCTTAAATACTATATAATCTCTCGGAGTATTTTTCAAGATAGAAAAACTGATATTTAGATCTAGACTAGGGCCTGGGATAAGTTATCTCAGAAGACTATATAATACTGGATTAAGTAATTATTTATTTATATTACTGAGATTATATACTTAGAGAAGAGAAATAAGTATTAAAAAGAATATTAAAAAGAGTAGAAATAGTAGAGTATATATTTAAAAGAAAGACTTTCTAAATACTAGAATTTAGATAATAGACTATTTTTTTAAATATTTAAATAGTTTTATTTTTAGTTGAGATTTCTATATTTTTATTTAAAATATCTGTATTTCTAATATTAAGTATTCTCTCTATTAAATTATATAATAAAGTATTTTACCGGCTGAATGCCAAGCTTATACTAGTGTAGTTTGATAACTTTAGGAATATATCTCTGTATATATATAATATTAATTTATAATATAAAATTTTAAAAAAAATAATTTTAATTATTTTTTAATATA
>NW_022475215.1:0-2052 GCF_009193445.1 Aspergillus pseudotamarii | reverse complement strand
TAATATTATTTAAAAAAATAATTTTAATTTTTTTTAATATAGTTAAGAAATAGCTAAATTAATTAAAATATATAGTTTAAAATATATATTAGTATAAATACTCTTTTCTTTATATTATTTAAATTATTATTTTATTTAAATAGGTAAATAATTATATACTTAAATATATTATAGTCTAATATATTTAGAGATATATAGATATAAATTTAAAAGAATATTAATAAATTTAAATATAATTGTCATATACTCCAATTATGCTGTAGCTGACTGTCTTCTGCGGTATATCTGTGTCTATATAGTATATTTAATAAAAGATAACTTTTATCTATATAATAATTTAGTAGTATATCTCTAGTAACAATACTTAAAAAGATTCTTAAAAAATATATTTTTTATTTATTATTTTATTTATTAGAATTCTATAATTAATATAACTTTATTATAATTTAATTAAGAATTCTAATAATTATAATAATATTAAAATTATTAATATTTAAAATATCTATTTTTTTATTTATTTATAAACTACTAGGTCAAAAGTATTGCAACACCCGGATTTCCGCCTCCGAGGTGCCGTTTTTAAATCTCAATATCTCAACGAAATTAAAAGCTTTTGAGCTTATAGTAAATTCTATAGATTTCTAAGCTCAATATTTAGTATACTATCTATATGTTTTATATACAGCTCGAAGTCTGCGCGGCCAGGACAGAACTAGGCGATTTATGATTTTCTGATCTAGGCTATTCTATGCGGTCTGAATAGACTGTTTAAAATACTCTATATCTATTTCTGATATCCTATCTAGAAAGAGCTTAGGATAGAGTTTCTTTAACTTCTTTTTAAGCAGATACTAGAGGTTTTTAATAGAGTTTAAATTAGATAAATAGGGTAACTATTCTAGAATTTATATACTATATCTTTTAAACTATGATTGTGTTTGTCTAGATATATAGATTTTAGTATTGTCTTGCTGAAATCTTATTCCTGATTTATAGATTGATAGAAGACCCTTTTTTAGATAGATAATATAGAAATTTATTAAATAGCTACTATTTTTTAATAATTTATTCTTTTCTAGAATTACTAATTCTGACCGGTCTCTATACTATATAGAGCCCTAGATTATAATAGAAATATCTTTTCTATAATATTTTAGGTTTACTAAATTAGGTTTATAGATTTTATTTGATAAATAGAATATCTATTAAGTAGAATTACTAGGGTTCTATTAAATCGAGGATTTATTCAAAAATATAATACTGTTTAAATTGTTAAAATATAGCTATATACACGTGAATTTATAATATTTTTTGGCTGAATTAGTATCTAAAGTAATTTGTTTTCTGTTTTTTTATCTTTTAAGATAATATATATATAGAATTTATTGTATAGTTAATCTAGAGATATTATAGAGGTTTCCAGTAATTAATACTATATAGCTAATTTTAGATTTTCGGTTAACTATCTGATATATATAGTATTTAGCTGTGTGACTGAGCTTTTTAGATCTATTAGACTAAGTATCTGATTCTAGGCTGTTCTGGTTTTAGAAGTATTTTTGTGTCCGGTAAATAGTAGAGTATATAATTCTAAATTTCTGGGTAAGTTTAGTGATATTTTATTCTGTATTAAGATTTTTGAGTAAAATAGTATATTGTTTAGTAGATATTTAAGATCTAGGCCTTCAATTTATACTAATTTTGGTTTTAAAAGATCTTATTTTGGTGGTATAGTAGGTATTTGAAATGATTATTGTTTTTTGACGCGGTACACGTTTTGCCAAGTGTTACGAGACTTTTGACCTACTATTGTATATCTTATATATATACAAAAATTATTAAATTAGTAAAGACTATTTAGTTATTTATTTAAACTAATTATAATTATATAAATAATCTTAATAATAATATATAAATCTATTTATACTTTATATTAATATAATATATCAACTATTTGATAGAATATCTTAATTTATTAGTAATTAAACTGTCTATATAATTATATATAATATAATTATTATTATTAAAATTTAAAAATAAACTTAAAAAAAT
>NW_022475214.1:0-2078 GCF_009193445.1 Aspergillus pseudotamarii | reverse complement strand
TAAGTAAAATTTAATTTATATAAGACTAAAATATATTAGTAGAAAATATATTTAAAAAGTTTTTAAATAATAAATATATAGTTCACTTTATTATTTATTAAAATATAAATTTTTATTTTTTTTCTTTTTATTTAGATTACTCTATTATAATATAAAAAATCTATTGTAATAATATATAAATAATTTTAAATTATTAAAATAGATATTCTATCGGACATACCTTGTCCACCAAATACTCGGAGCAGTTTGCCGGCCCTTACAAGGTCTTAGAAAGGGTAGGGAAACTCGCCTATAGACTACAATTTCCCGCCGCCTGACATAAGTCCTTGCAAATATATGGCTACAAACCTTATCTATGGTATCCAAAGACAGTTTATACTCAGAGTTATCTCGGGTAAAGGAAGATAGTCTGAACAGTATATCTAGTACAATATATACTTTACTAAACTTATAAAAAAATATAAATTTTTAAATTATTAAATATATTAGTTAATCTAAATAAGCTATAAATTCAATTTATTAATAACTAAACTAGTGGGTCAAAAGTCTGATTACACCCGAAAAAATCAGAAAAACGTAACAAATTCAAACTCGATTTTCTCAACCAATTCAAAAGATATCGATCTACAAAGTAGTTCTATAGAATCCCTATATTAATAATTTATATACCAGCCATATGTCTGATATGTAGTCTGAAATCTGCAAGATATAGATAGAATTAGGCAATCTATAATCTCTTATAAGATAGCCTATCAGGCCTCCCTAATATATCTTTTAAATAGGGACTAGTTAATTTCTGATCTTTTCTCTAGAAAGAGTATAGAGTAGAGCTCTAAAAGCTTATACTTTAATAGGACCTAGATATATTCTATAGAATTTAAATTAAATAAATAGGATAGCTATTCTAGGATCCAGATTCTATAAGATTTAAACTATATCTGTATTTTGTAAAAAATATAAACTTTTATATTATCTTACTAAAATATAATTCTAGACTTGTAAATCAGTAGAAGATCTTTTTCTAGATAGATAAAATAGAATTTTATTAAATAACTGTCTTATTATAATAATTTATTCTGTTCTATAATTACTAAATCTAATTAATTATTTAGTTATATAGAACCCTATACTATCTGGAATATATTTTTTCTATAGTTTATTAGATTTACTAGATTATATCTATAAGTCTTATTTAAGAAATAAAAGATATATTAAGTAAAAGAATTAGACTTTCGCTATATAAAATATTTATCAGAAAACTAGATATCTTTCTAGTTAAGATAATTTAATTATATATATATAAATCTAAGCTGTTCTTTAGTTACTTTAGATATTAAAGTAATTTACTTCTTATTTTTCTATTTTTTTATATAAAAACTTTTTAAAATATATTTAACTGTAGAGAGAGAGATCCCAGAATTACTATCTGTATAGAGAACTCTATAGTTTAGTCTAGGTATCCAGTATATTAAAAGATATATATAGTACTTAGTAGAATAATTCAGTTTTGTAGACCTTTTCTTTCTAGAGAGTAATTCTAAGATATAATTATACAGAAAGTATTTTTTAGTTAAATAAATTATATTTCGACTAATACTAAATTACTTGACTGGTTAAGTTGACAATATCTAATTATCTAAATCAGATAATATAGCTATACAGATTTCAGTAGAAAACTCAGAATTAGACCTTCGATTTCTATTAATTTTGGTTTTAAAAGACCGTATTTTGATGGAATAGTAGATGGTTGAAAAAGTTGCGATTTTTTGACACGTCGCGGAAATGTGTTAGTGTAATCAGACTTTTGACCCACCTTGTATTATTATTAATATAAATTATTTTATAATATCTACTATAGAAATATAGTTTATATAAATAAAAATCTTAGTAATTATTTTTATTATATAATATAGTTTTTTTAATAGCTAGATTAATTTAGATATCTTAAGTTTAATAGTCTAGTAATTTTAGTCTATTTTAAAAAAAATAATTTAGAAAAATAATGAATTTAATTAAAATTATACTAAATAATATTTTTAGATTTTAATATAGATTTAAATTTTAAATAATATAAAATA
>NW_022475213.1:0-2133 GCF_009193445.1 Aspergillus pseudotamarii | reverse complement strand
CTATTTAATTTTTTATTTATACTAGTAATAGTTATATAGAGAATTTTGATAATAATATATAAGTCTATTTATATTTTATATTAATTTAATATATTGATTATTCTATAGAATATCTTAATTTATTAGTAATTAAATTATTTATCTAATGTATTTAATTTTTCTTAAATTTTATTTAGAATTTATTATTATAAAATTAATTGTTTTTCTCATATTATCATCTTTATAAATTTTATTAACCGCCCCCTACACTAGTTTCACGCGACCCCGCCGGCTCAACGAGCAGACTTTTAATAGATTTAGAAATTTAGTCCTATATATATTTTATCAACCACCAAAACATCTAATAATCTCTATATAATGGAGGATAGAATTGAAAAGGTACTCGATATATTATATAATCAAAAAAACCAAATATCTCAAAAATAGCGTGCGAATTCGAGGTATCTAGATTAATATTGTCTATATATTTTTATAGCTGTGTTTCTTGTAGTACTTAAATATTAATAAATTTAATACTAAATAAAACTCAAGATTTTACTTTTAGCCGATATATTAATATACTAGATAAAATTAGACTTTCTTCAAGATCTTGAATAGTTAAAAATTATATAAATACAATTTTTTTATAAAGGAAATCTATAATAATTTTACTACTTGATTTTTTATAGTTAATAAAAAATAGTTTTAATACTAAATTAATTGTTATTCACAGTATAATCTAAGAAAAGAAAAGACTATAGAGCTTAATTATAAAAAAGCTTATAATTATAAAACTATTAAAAACTAGTTTTTTTGTTTTAATTATCTTATTCAGTAATATAGAATTGTGGATAACAATATCTAAAATTTTGATAAAATAGATTTCTAGATTGGTATAGAGAAAGATTAATAAATTATTATATAAAAGATAGGAAAAAAGATCTATATTAGCAGTAATACTAATCAGAAATATATCTCTATAATAGAGACTATCAATATTACTAGTTTACTCTGTCTACTATTTATTATTTTTATTAGAAAGTATATTCTTGAAGACTAGTTTAATACAGCTGAGAAAGGAAGTTATATTAATATCTGTAAGAATAGCTATCTCACAGATTCTCTTATATATTAATAGATTTAGATATTCTATAGATATACTATATCTAAGAAGAAAAATAGATATTATCTTCTTCTCTGTAATAGTTATAGATTTTATTTTTTATATAAATTTATTATATTCTGCGAGAAAAATAAGATTATTCTTTTTTTTACTACTATATTTGAGCTATCTTCTTTAGTC
Organism: Aspergillus pseudotamarii; assembly: GCF_009193445.1. Lineage (NCBI taxonomy): Eukaryota > Fungi > Ascomycota > Eurotiomycetes > Eurotiales > Aspergillaceae > Aspergillus > Aspergillus pseudotamarii. The sequence continues at coordinate 851 of NW_022475213.1, read as the reverse complement.
TTTAGATATAGATATATTCTATACCTATAAATACTGGTATACCGATTTTATTGTAGATATAACTTATATTAATAGAGACAACTTTATAAAGAATAATTCTTTGGCTGTACTATTATCTATTTAACTTAAAATTTTAAGAGATATACTATTAAATATAGATTTTATAAAGTAGAAATTATATTTTAGAATTCTTCTATTGTTCTGGATACTCTATTTAAATTGCGATTTTCAATATCTTTTTTAGTATTAAGTTATTTAAGTAGTTTCTTTTTTGGAAGTATATTTAAAATTATTTAATATTTTAATATAGTTGCTTATAATATTAAATAACTTAAGAAAGATAGTGAAGACTTTATATAGAATTTTAATATATTGATAAAGAATAGTATTATATAGGTTTATCTAGCTGTAAATCTGTATACTGAATTAGAATAACTTACTGTAGTTTAATATACTAGACAGAAAAGATCTAGAGTTTCAAGATATTATATTTCTCTTGGAGAAACTGTATCTAGTAATAATTTTATTTAAATATATTGTAACTGCTAGGAATATAATATTTTAAAAGAAAAAAATTAAATATATAAAAAATAGAAGGGAGTTATAATAGAGTTGGTTGACTATATAGTAAACTGTGGCTTGATTGCTAAATAATCTTAAAAGAAAAGAAATAATCTATAGATATCTGGCTTTGATTTGATATACTTTTTACTATGTATTTCTAAATAATCGATTTTTTATGAATTTCTCAATATTTTATATTTAAAAATCTGCTCGTTGAGCCGGCGGGGTCGCGTGAAACTAGTGTAGGGGGCGGTTAATTATTTATCTTAATTTCTTTAAGTATTCTA
>NW_022475212.1:0-2204 GCF_009193445.1 Aspergillus pseudotamarii | reverse complement strand
CTTTCTTAGTTAAAAATAGATAAAATAATAATATAAAGAATATAATTTATATCAGTAATATAAAAAATATAAATAATTTTAAAAATAGTTTAGAGCTGGAGAATAGTTCTATATTAATTAATTAAAATATAAAATCTTTACTGTCTATCTCTAATTTTATATATATTTAAGAGTAAATAGATATTTATATATCTTATAGTTTATAATATTACAATCAATATCTAGAGTAATATAAAGAATAATATTATATAAATTTTCTATAGTTATAATCTAGAAGACTTGTTTTTTAAATTATTTAATTATAAACTACTAGGTCAAAAGTATTGCAACACCCGGATTTCCGCCTCCGAGGCGCCGTTTTTAAACCTCAATATCTCAACAAAATCAAAAGCTTTTGAGCTCATAGTAGATTCTATAGATTCCTAAACTCAATATTTAATATACTATCTATATACTTTATATACAGCTCGAAGCCTGCGCGGCCAGGACAGAACTAGGCGATTTATAATCTTCTAATCTAGGCTATTCTATACAGTTTGAATAGACTATTTAAAATACTCTATATCTATTTCTGATATCCTATCTAGAAAGAGCTTAGGATAGAGCTTCTTTAACTTCTTTTTAAGTAGATATTAGAGATTTTTAATAAGATTTAAATCAGGTAAATAGAGTAACTATTCTAGAATCTATATACTATATCTTTTAAACCACAATTGTATCTGTCTAGATATATAGATTTTAATATTATCTTACTAAAATCTTATTCCTAGCTTGTAGATTAATAGAAGACCCTTTTCTAGATAGATAATATAGAAATTTATTAAATAGCTACTATTTTTTGATAATTTATCTCTTTCTAGAATTATTAATTCTAATCGGTCTCTATACTATATAGAGTCCCAGATTATAATAAAAATATCTTTTCTATAATACTTTAGATTTACTAAATCAGATCTATAGACTTTATTTAATAAATAGAATATTTATTAAGTAGAATTACTAGAGTCCTATTAAATCGAGAATTTATCCAAAAATATAATATTGTTTAAATTGTTAAAATATAGCTATATATATATAAATTTATAATATTTTTTGGCTGAATCAGTATCTAAAGTAATCCTTTTTTTGTTTTTCTATCTTTTAAGATAATATATATATAGAATTTATTGTATAGTTAATCTAGAGATATTATAGAGACTTCCAGTAATTAATACTATATAGCTAATTTTAGATCTTTAGTAAATTATCTAATATATATAATATTTAGCTGTGTAACTAAGCTTTTCAGATCTACCAGACCGAGCGTCTGATTCTAGACTATTCTGATTTTAGAAGTATTTTTGTATCCGGTAGATAGTAGAGTACACAATTCCAAATTTCTAGATAAGTTTAGTAATATTTTGCCCTGTGTCAAGACCTTTGAGTAAGGCAGTATATTATTCAGTAAATAATTCAGATCTAGGTCTTTAATTTGTACTAATTTCAGTTTCAAAAGACCTTATTTTGGTAGTATAATAGGTATTTGAAATAATTATTGTTTTTTGACACGGTACATATTTTGCCAAGTGTTGCGAGACTTTTGACCCACTATTATATCTGATATAATTCAATAATAGAATTATTAATATATAATACTTATTAATTATAACTGGTAATAACTCTGTATATAAAATAAATTAAAAGAAATATAATAAATATTATAAAATTATTAAGTATTAATTATAGATTAATCTACAGTTATTAATCTAACTGCTATAATCTAATCTACTCTGACCTACAGTTAACTGCAGTTAAAAGATTGATTAACCTTAATATAACCTAACCGGTATCGGTTAAGGAATTTTATACCTTAACCTAACCGGGGCCGGTTAGGTTAGGTTATGGCTAGGTTACAGCAGTTAGGTTATGCCAGTCTAATAGAGATAATTTAATAAAATTATTTAATATTATTAATTATTTAAAAGAAAAATTAATTCTTAATATAGATACTGAATCTGAATATTTAAAAAAAGATTAATTATTAATATAAATAAATAATTAAAGAAAAAAATAATAAAAATTAAAAAATTAAAATTAAAAAGTAAATAAATATTAGAAAATAGTAAAATAGTTAATAAAAATAAAAAAAAATAAAAAATAGAACTATAAATAAAAAATTATTATTTATTTTATTTTAATATTATTTTATTTATTATTTTATTTTA
>NW_022475211.1:0-2359 GCF_009193445.1 Aspergillus pseudotamarii | reverse complement strand
ACGGGAATCGAACCCGTAACCCTCAAAAAGCAAGGGAGACCAATCGTGCTCTTCAAAGGCTGCCTCGGAGCGCTTACCACTACGCTACCGCTACCGGCAAAAGTCAGTGCATCATCCGTGAATCGAACACGGGCCTCATCGATGGCAACGATGAATTCTACCACAAAGATAGGTTGCAATGTTAAACGACCAATGATAAGCCGTATATTGCAATCTTCCACTCTATCCACTGAGCTACCGCCCCAGGACTGTGTGCGTTTACATCTATTCCTAAAAACGGCGTAAATGCTTCCCTTGTCTTTAGTTCGAAGCCCTAAGGCTAAACTATATTTAGGATGGTACCGGGAGAACTATAGTCCGTGTAACCTACAGCTAATTAAAAAATAGATTGAACGCCTTATCTACGTTTGGGCTGGAAACAAAACTAGTTACGTAAAACCTCGTGTAGGTGGTGCCGAGCAGACCTGGCAACTCCTAACCGCCACCACTTCCTTTTCATATTTTGCTATTTCCTATCACGTTGCCTCGCTCAGGCAATACAGGAGCCGTTTAACATTGTCACCATACACTTTGTTGGCCGCTCCATTGGTCGTCCTGATTTTCCTTCAAGCAGGCAAGCCATGAACCTCAGGTCTGACTTACGTTTAGTTATATTCATACCTACAGAAGCAAGCCATGGAGACAATTAGTCAACCTTTTTTTTTTTTTTTTTTTTTTTTTTTTTTTTTTTTTTTTTTTTTTTTTTTTTTTTTTTTTTTGGTATAGTACTTACCATACCTCATCATAAATCATAGATCCTTCATCCAGCACGCGAAATCCAATAGCTTTCCCAAAATGGTTCTCCTTTTTCATGGCAAATATGACCGACTGTAATGTTTAAATGTGACGGTAGCATTCCAACATTTTCAAAGTTGCTAACTTATGTGAAGGGCTTGGCAAGAATCCATGGATAAATACTTTCAATTATCCACGGAAGACATTCTCAACTGTGATATCTTATAATTTTAGAATTTTATTCGAGCATGAAGGCGTCCGTAAGGTCCGAGCTGCTGTTCTATCGCGAGCAGACAATAGGTGAGGTTATCTTTCATCCCTTATTAATTGCCAGCACATAGTAATGATATATCGCAGCAAACCTTCGCTTCCTGTTCGGAGAAGAGGTTGATGTCTTGACGTGCACTGAGCATGATGACTATAACGCCATAGCATGTAGGGTCAAACCCAATGGAGAGCGAGTTCCAGTGTTACAAGCATCGAGCTTGTCCGCGCCGAAGGCGCTGGAAAAGTTACACGATATGTCGATAAGACGTGTTGGGGCATATCTTACAGAACATAAGCAAATGAGATGTGAAGGGGAATACCAAGCATTGCAAAAATATGATCACTTTGAGTCTGTCCAAGCAGGTATGAACTAAGTTGAGTATACTCTGCAATACAATGAATGACGGCAACTGACGGTATAAAACAGCAAACCGGAGCAATCTCATGCCTGAGTCAAATTGTACTCACACCGCCTCTGAGGAGTCACAAAATCGCTTGAGCCAGATTTCAGTACGATGCGACACAGAACCAAAAGGCTACTCGGTACTTGTAGCTGTTCAATACCCTTTTAAATACCCTTTGGGAGAGCTTAGATATCTTAGCTATCCTAACAAAGTTTCTGTACTCGACGCTGCCGCCCGGATGCTGAGGAATCGTGGGATATCTACCGATGCTTATCCTATCACAAGTTTATCTATCAGGAAAGAGGACTGTGATTATGACATTCTTGGTTACGGAGACCATCATTTGGGAGACTTGCTCGATGATGTCCGAAAGATGGAAAAGGTTCCTACCTTCAAGTGCATTTATTCTGAAAAACCATTGTATTAGGAATCCTAATGATGTTCTTTTGTTTTTTATGCCCTATCAGTGATTTATGTGTTAACTAAAACTTGAGCCTAGAATATCTTTTCCTCTATTTTCTTCTGCTTTCCCCTTTTCGAAAGCTCTGATTAGGAACAGTCGAGTATAGCATACATAGCATGTGTACTACAAAGGTTGCTTGAAAATACCTAATTAGCCTGTATACAACAATAGATAGTTAGCTATTTACAGGTTACGTATGTAAGCTATGCTAGGACATTGATGATTTCGTTACAGAAGATTACGCAAATTTACCGTGAAATTCCCCTGATTAGTACGTTTCGGTTTAGGGCTTCGGCAACAATTGAAGAGTAAGGACATTTGCACTGTTTTTGCAACCCGCTGTACTGAGGGGACCTGGTAGCGGTAGCGTAGTGGTAAGCGCTCCGAGGCAGCCTTTGAAGAGCACGATTGGTCTCCCTTGCTTTTTGAGGGTTACGGGTTCGATTCCCGT
>NW_022475210.1:0-2393 GCF_009193445.1 Aspergillus pseudotamarii | reverse complement strand
AATTATAATTTTTAATATTTTTATAAAAAAATTAATTTAATTATAAATTATATTTATATAATTACTTTTTTATTAATTAAATTATTTTTTTAGTATATAATAGAGATACTACTAAGAATTAAACCTAATATAATAGACTTAATAATAAATATATATTTAAAATATTAAAATATAAATATTCTATTAAAAAAATATAAAAATAACTTTTAATCAAGAGTATTTTTTATTATAAATAAAGAAAAGTTTTATATAACCGCCCCCTACACTAGTTTCGGGGTCGCGCCATACGCGACCCCGCCGGCTCAACGAGCAGGACGGCTCAGCGAGCAGATTTTTAATAGATTTAGAAATTTAGTCCTACACATATTTTATCAACTATTAAAACGTCTAATAATCTCTATATGATGGAGGATAGAATTGAAAAGGCACTCGATATATTATGTAATCAAAAAAAACCGAATATCTCAAAAACAGCGCGCGAATTCGAGGTGTCTAGGTTAATATTGTCTGCATGCCTTTATGGCCGTGTTTCTCGCAGTGCTCGAACACTAATAAATTTGAAGCTAAATAAAGCTTAAGATCTCGCTCTTAGCCGATATATTAATATACTAGATGAAGTTGGACTTTCTCCAAGGCCTCGAATAGTTGAAAATTGCGTAAATACAATCTTAAAGGAAGCCCACAATAATTCTACTACCTTACCTCCTACAGTCGGTGAAAAATGGCTTTAACGCTGGATTGATCGTCACCCGCAGTATAATCTAAGAAAAGGGAAGGCTATAGAGCTTGATTGTAAGAAAGCTTATAATTGTAAAGCTATTGAAAACTGGTTTTCTCGCCTTAATTGTCTTATCCAGCAGTATAGGATTGCGGATGATAATATCTGGAATTTTGATAAGACAGGTTTCCAGATTGGTATAGGAAAAGATTAATGGATTGTTATACGAGAGATAGGAAAAAAGGCCTATATTGGTAGTAATACTAATCGGGAATATGTCTCTATTATAGAGGCTATCAATACTACTGGTTTACTCTGTCTGCTATTTATTATTCTTACTGGAAAGTGTATTCTTGAAGGCTGGTTTAATACAGCTGAGAAAGGAAGCTATATTGGTGTCTCTGAGAACAGCTATCTCACAGATTCTCTTGTATATTAATGGATTTAGATGTTCTATAGATATACTATGTCTAAGAAGAAAGATAGATATTGTCTTCTTCTCTGTAACGGCTATGGATCTTATCTTATATACAAATTTGTTATATTCTGTGAGAAGAATAAGATTATTCTTTTCTTTTTACTGCTGTATTCGAGTCATCTTCTTCAGTCTTTAGATATAGGTGTATTCTATGTCTATAAACACTGGCACGCCGATTTTATTGCAGATACAATTTATACTAGTGGAGGCAACTTTACAAAGAATGATTTTTTGGCCGTACTATTATCTATTCGGCTTAAAACTTTCAAGAGGTATACTATTGAATATGGATTCTGTAAGGCAGGGATTGTACTCTGGAATCTTTCTATTGTTCTGGATACTCTACCTAAATTGCGGCCTTCAATATTTTTTTCGGTATCGAGTCATTCAAGTAGTTTCTTCTTTGGAAGTATATCCAAAACTGTTTAATGTTTCAATACAGTTGCTTATAATATTAAACAACTTGAGGAAGGCAGCGAAGACTTCAAACGGAATCTTGATATGTTGATAAAGGGTAGTATTGTATAGACTTATCTAGCTGTAAGTCTGTGTGCTGAATTGGAATAACTTACCGCGGCTCAATATACTAGGCAGGAAAGATCTAGAGTTTCAAGATATTGTATTTGCCTTGGAGAAACTGTATCTAGTGATAATCTTGCTCGAATACGCCGCGGCCGCCAGGAATATGACGCTTTGAAGGAAAGAAATCAAATGTGTAAAAAATGGAAGGGGGTTATGACAGAGTTGGTTGACTATGTAGTAGACTGTGGCTTGATTACTAAACAATCTCGAAGAAAAAGAAATAATCTATAGATATCTGACTTTGATTTGATATACTTTTTACTATGTGTTTCTAAATAATTGATTTTTTATGAATTTCTTAATATTTTATATTTAAAAATCTGCTCGCTGAGCTGTCCTGCTTGTTGAGCCGGCGGGGTCGCGTATGGCGCGACCCCGAAACTAGTGTAGGGGGCGGTTATAGTAGATTTAGATACTATAAATATATTAGAAAATAATATTATTACTATATATTAAGAAATAGTAAAAAATAATAAAAAATAAAATAAAAAATTATAAAAAAAATAAAATTTATAATATTATTTTTTTATTTATAAATATTAAAATCTTTTAAAAATAATAAGTATATAATTTTAATATTAATAGTAATAATTATATTATATAATTTAAAATATA
>NW_022475209.1:0-2412 GCF_009193445.1 Aspergillus pseudotamarii | reverse complement strand
CTATTTTAGTTTTAAAATATATTTATTAATTATAAGTTATTAAATATTATTAAATTTTAATATTATATTTTCTATTTTATTTATATAATTTAGTTTACTATAATAATTTTATTTTAAAAGTTTTAATTTAAAATATCTAATAATAATAATAAATATAATTAAAAAAATAGAGAAAAGACTTTAATAGTTTATTAAAATATTATATAAATAATTAAAAAAATTAGTTATTTAAAATCTTTAATTAAAATTTTAAAAATTTTTATAAAAAATTTCTATAGATATAAACTATTTTAATAAAATCTTTTATAGAATATATCTGTTGTGCCTATGTACCGAGAGTAGATGATGATAAAGTTATTTTCTTATAGTTTGTGTTCTAGTAGCCAATAAGCGGCTTGTATACTGTCTTTGACAGAATAGCTATAATAATTCTATTATTTTTAAAAGCTGTGTCCTATAGTTTATACAATAGTAATCAGAATATATAAAATAAATTAAAATATAAAAACCCTAGACAATTTAATAAACAATTAATATTAGAATATATTAAGTAAATCAGAATATAATTAAAGATAAATCAAGATACAAAAGCCCTAAATAATTTAGTAGACAATTAATAACAGTAAATCAGAATATAATTAAAATAAATTAAATATAATTAATAAAGCAGAAGACTATTTTCTAAAAGTTTTCTAGAGAAGTATTTTCTAAAAACTTTCCGGTAGCTAATATTTATAATTTAGTAGTTAAGTTTTAAGATTATTAATTTATTATTACTATAATTTAAATCTCTTATTCTATTTCTCGAGCTGTACTTTAAGCTTGTCTATCTTAGTATCTCTTTTCTTAATAAGAGTTCTACTTAAGTAATTGAAAACAAGTTTTGTCTTGTATTATATATTGTTATTAAGTTACTTAAGCTTTCGGATAAGAGATAGTATTTAAAAAGATAGTCTTTTATAACTAGTATTTAATAGTATTACTAAATTGATTAATTCTGTAGACTTATTAAGTAGAGATATTAACAGGTCTACTACTGCTGGTATAGGATAAGAGATACAAGAAAGTTTAGGTCAAAATATTAACTAAATAATATTTAGATCGGGGCCCGCAATTACTAGTATTGATATAGAATAGGAAGTACAAGAAAGTATTGTCTAAATAGTACTTAATTCTGGGTTCGCTCTGTTTAATAATTATCTATATTTATTTATCTATTGTAGCTCTTAATCTTGGTAATAATTTAATTTAACTACTAATATTAGATTAGAGATAAAAAGAATATATTTATTAAACTAAATAAAGATAATTAATAGTAAATAGTTTAGGAATAGTAAACTATAATAGAATACTGGAAATATTATATTTTTCTCTCAGTTAGTAATATAGCTGAAAATTCCAGTTTTCAGTTAATTATTTAATCTGTAGTCAGAGTATTGATTAGTAAATTAGAAATTATATTTATTATTATTCTCTATTAAAATATAATATTCTTTGTAAATAGTATATTACTGGTTTCTATTTAACTCTATAATTACTGGGTATTTAATTAGAATTCTAGTCTTTCTAATATTACTATTTCTATTAAAATCTATTGATTATTTTCTAGCTCTATTCTTTATACTTTAGTATATAATAGCTAAAATAAGCTATTTATTTAATAGATATATATTATTTATTAACTATTCTATTATTATTTATAGTTTCTAAACTTGTATAGCTATCTTCTACTAGACTACTATTATTTAATTAATAAATTCTTACTTTTTAATAGTTATATCTAGTTCTAATTCTTTATTTTATTTATATTTAATAAGTAATTTTCTGGTTTAGAATAAGTTACAAGTCTATATATTCTTTTAAAGTATTTAATACTACTCTAATAAACTAGATATTAGGAAATAGTTACTAATTATTATATAGAGAATAAAATCTTGAGATATAGTAAAAGCTTAGTATTAAATTCTAGAATATTTAATAGATTAATATTAGATTCTGAAATACTTAGCTGATAGTTAATAGAGAGAGATAATTTATTAAAATTACTCAGTATTACTAATTACTTAGAAAGAGATTAATTCTTGATATAAACACTGAAACTGAATACTTAAAAAAAAATTAATTCTTAATATAGATAGATAATTAGAGAAAAAAGATAATAAAAGTCAAGATTAAAAAGTAAATAGATATTAGAAAATAATAAAATAGTTAATAAAAATAAAAAAAGAAGATAAGAGATAGAGCTATAAATAAAAAATTACTATTTACTTTATTTTAGTATTATTTTATTTATTATTTTATTTTACTATTATCTCTTTGTTTTTAAACTTTCTGATTATTTTCTCTGTCTTTTTTAAGTTTTTTAATAGTTTTTAAGTATTAAATTCTAGTAGCTATTTAGTTTAGTAAATT
>NW_022475208.1:0-2413 GCF_009193445.1 Aspergillus pseudotamarii | reverse complement strand
TAAACTGTTTATTCAAAATATAATTTACTCAGTACTAAAAAAAAATAACTATTATAATCTAGAGTCACCAAATCAAAATATATTAGAAATATACTTAGTTTCTATATATATTAATAATATATTTAGATATTACTTTAAATTTTTTTAAGATTATACTATTATTATAGACTATTAGCTCTTAAATATCACAAAAAGACTATTATAAATTTTAGAAAGTTTTACTAATAATTAATTATAAATAGATATATAGATTTTTATCTATTTTAGATATTTTAAAATATTATATAGAGAGTCAGCTATCTTTTCTATTTTTAAAAAGTCAAGAGATTTCAGTTACTCTAAGTCAATAGCTATCAAATATAAAAGAGAATTATTTATATATAGTATAATACTGGTTTAATCTAATTCTACTATTTTATAAAATCTTATACTTCTATCTAGAGAGTAAAAAGTTATACTTTAGTATAATCGAGTATACTAATAAATAGACTAAACTTTAATATTCTCGAGTCTAGAATTTATTAATCACTACTATTTCCAGGGAGTTTATTTATACTGCTACAGATAATACTATATTTCTAAATAATTTTCTTAATATTCTACTAATTTTTATTTCTACAATAAAACTCGATATTATATATATTTATATTATTTTTATTGGGTATAATAAATATAAGATAAATTTAATAAAAGGCAAAACTATTCTAACTATTTAATCTATTATTTCTTAATCTCAGCTAAGTAATATATCTCTAAATTTACTAAAGAAATTATTATTATATATTTTACTTAAAAATATTTAGCTTGAGATTCTTCTGTCTACTATCTAAAATTGTATAGATCTTAAGTTAAATTATAATATATACTCTTTATCTTTCTCTATATTAATTAATACTATCTTAGATATCTCTAAAAAACAGTATCAATTATTATTTTTAATATATACTCTTCAAGTAGAGCTTGAGCTTGTATATTTTAGTTATAATTATTTTTTATCTTAATTTTCTTAGAAATAAAATATATAATTAATACTATTTCTATAATTTATTAATAACTTTAGTATCTACTGTAATATATACTATATTTTAAAGGGTTTCTATATTATCCTGACTAGTCTATATTATAAGAAGTGAAGATTACTGGGAAATATCTTTACTTTTACTCTTAGTCTATATAGAATATCTATAGATAATATTATTATATTATTTTACTCTGAGCTTGATAAATTATTAAAAAATATATAAATATTTATTAATAGTACTAAGACTCTTATTACTATATTTTCTCTTACTTTTACTAATAATATATCTTAATAAGTAAAGAATAGCGGTGTTCTTTTATATAATATAACTATAGAATATTATTCTTATTATTATAGAAAAGATTAATATACTGATTTCAAATTTAATATTATTAATCTTGGCCGATATTATTATAAAATATATATACTCTGATCTCAGGGAAATAGAATTTTAAGAAAAATAGAGAGAGAAAGATTTTTTACAGAATATAGATTTAAAGATAAGCTATCAGTTCTAAAAAAACTAAATTTTATACTAAATCTAGCTCTTACCCGACTATATAATATTCTATACTCAAAATAGAAAGGACTAGATATAATAATATAAGAAATACTATTTAAAACTCTTTATAAAAAGGGTCGAGATATATATTTTAGAGTATTCAGAATATTTAAAACTCCAGTAAACTATTTTTTAATTTAGACTCTAGAGTTCTATTTTAAATTATAGTAACTGAGTAAAACTGATTATATAATTATCTTAACTCTACTTATTTTTTATTATAATACTGATATTTCTTAGTTTAATAAATTCTTTCTTTTAAAAACAGTAATTGTACTTTGATTTTTATATCTATTAGTTTTTTAGCTTGAATCTTATTAGCTGATAATATATATATATATAGTCTTTGTATACTTAACTATATTAGTTTTGACTAGTTTAAGTATAAGTCTTCTAGAACTGCGGAACACTGTTCTATATAGTTATCAGATATTTCAAAAATTACTGTTATATATTTTATTATTAACTATAGTACAGCTCTGTCAATATCTATTAATAAGTTAAGTTTACTATTATTTTTGTTTTGATCTATTATTTACTAATAAAATTTTAAAGTAAATATTAACTTAATATTCTAGAGATAAATAAATTAAGAAGCTTAACTTATCTAATATATATATAGATCTATATCTACCAGATATTACTACTGAATATAGAATAGTTATAAATTATAATATTCTTAGAAAAGAGCTGAAGTATAAGTATTTTAAAATATTCCAGATCTATATAAATATACTAATACAGTAATAGATTATTTAAAAAGTAAATAGATAATATATTACTGTTATATTTAATAGTTTATTTTTTTTATATAGATTATATATACCAAT
>NW_022475207.1:0-2416 GCF_009193445.1 Aspergillus pseudotamarii | reverse complement strand
TTATCTTAAGATTAATACAGCTTTACTATACTATATTTATAAAATTAGAATTAGAATTAGAATATAGATCTACTATAGAACTAAAATATAGATAAAGATAGAGACTTTATTTAAGACTATTAATAAGTATACTATACTGCCAAAACTATAGAAATAAAGATTAAACTCTCAGAGAGTAAATTCCCTACAGAAAAATATAAATCTGAGAGCTATACAGTTATACAGTTATACCGCACAATAACAATAGATATGATATTGGATATGCCGAGTATATAATACTTAATCAGCCTTCACAACATGAACTGGAGGTGTTCTGATATATCCAGAGCCATTTCACAAAACCAGATATACTGATATACCAAGACCCGAAAAGACTTTTATATATAGATCTAGACTTTTTAAAAAAACAGGATTATAGAATTATAATATTCTATATTATCTAGAATATAGATCTATATTAGAATCTAAAAATACTATTTAATATAATTTTAGTTAAATTAATTATTTTTTTTAAACTATTCTTTTTTTAAAATAGAATAAAATTATTAGATTACTAAATTTAAAATATCTAAACTAGTTTAGATACTAAAAGAATTATATTATATAATAAAAATAGTTATTAAAATTTTTATTTATATAAATTATATCTCTATAATAAATATTATAAAATAGTTTTTAATAATAATAGTAACTATTAATAAATTAAATCTTGTTATGTGGAAGTAAGTTGTCCTTCATTAGGTGTACTGTATGGGTGTGGATATACTGCAGAAGGCGGTCAGCTACAGCAGAATTGGAGTATATAATATTAGTCTATTTTCCAATAAGATCAGTGTTCTTATAATTATTAAAGAATAAGTATTATAAAATTAAATAAATTAAAAAATATAGAATTATTAAGATATTATAAAATTATAAAAATAATAAAAAATTATTAAACTACAAGATGGGTCAAAAGTCTGAAGACACTAGTGTGTTTCCGTGATGTGTCAAAAAATTGTAACTTTTTCAACTATCTATAATCCTATTAAAATGAGATTTTTTGGAACCGAAATTAGTAAAAATTAAAGATCTAATTCTAAGCTTTCTAGTAAGAGCTGTACAGCTATTATATTTATTCTAGAAAATCAGATATTGTCGACTTAATTAGCCAAATAGTTTGGTATTAGTTATAGTACAATTTATTTAATAAAAAAGTATTTTCTATATAACTATATCTTGCAATCGCTCTCTTGAAAGAGAAGACCTACAAAGTTTAGCTATTCTACTAAGTACTATATATATCTTTTAATATATAGAATATCTAGGCTAAACTACAGAGTTCTCTATATAGACAGTAGTTCTGGGGTCTCTATCTCTATAGTTAAGTAGATTTTAAAGACTTTTTACTTAAAAAAATAAAAAAATAAGAAATAGATTACTTTAATCTCTAAAATAGCAAAAAAACAGCTTAAATTTATATATATATAGTTAAATTATATTAATTAAAAAAATATATAGTTTTCTAATAAATATTCAGTATAGAGAAAGTCTAATTTCTCTATTTAATATATTTTTTGTTTTTTGAATAAGACCTATAGATATAATCTAATAAATCTAATAAACTATAAAAAAGATATATTCTAGATAGTATAGGGTTCTATATAGCTAAGTAATCAGTCAGATTTAGTAATTATAGAATAGAATAAATTATTAAAATAAGACAGTTATTTAACAAAATTCTATATTATCTGTCTAGAAAAAGATCTTCTACTGATTTACAAATTTAGAATTATATTCTAACAGAATAATATAAAAATTTATATTTTCTACAAAATACAGAAGTGATTTAAATTTTATAGAATTTGAATTCTAGAATAGCTATTTTATTTATTTAATTTAAACTCTATAGAGTATATCTGAGTTCTACTAAAATATAAACTTTTAGAGCTTTATTCTATACTCTTTCTAGATAAAAGATCAGAAATTGACTAGACTCTATTTAAAAAGTATATTAAAGAGGCCTGGTAAACTATCTTATAAAAGATTATAGATCGCCTAATTCTATCTATATCTTACAGATTTCAGATAGTATATCAAGTATATGATTGATATATAAAGTATTAATATAAGGATTCTATAGAACTAATTTATAGATCAATATCTTTTAAAATAGTTGACAAAATTGAGTTTGAATTTGTTATATTTTTCCGATTTTTTCGGGTATCTTCAGACTTTTGATCTACTAGTTTATTATAAAGTTATAAAAATAATATAAAATTATTAAGATATTATAAAATTATAAAAATATTTAATATTCAATAATTTTATTATTAATAATAGTATTTAAATTATCTATACTATTATTACAATTATTAGTCTGGTGTTTACTATAAATAGTATTTAAGCTATTATTATTATTCTTGAAAAATATAGT
>NW_022475206.1:0-2532 GCF_009193445.1 Aspergillus pseudotamarii | reverse complement strand
TCCAAGTATTGTTACTAGGGATATACTATTAATTTACTATATAAAAAAGTATTTTTTTATTAAGTATACTATAAAAGTATGGATATACTACAGTAGACAGTTAACTACAGTAAAATAGAAGTATATAGTATTTATATAATATATTTTAAATACTAATAATTTTAATATTATTATAATTATTAGAGTTTCTAGTTAAATTATAATAGAGTTATATTAATTATAAGATTCTAATAAATAGAACAATAGATAAAGATATATTCTCTAAGAATCTCTTACAGTATTGTTACCAGGGATATACCATTAATTTATTATATAGAAAAAATTATCTCTTTTTATTAAGTATACTATAAGGGTGCGGAAATACCGCGGTAGGCAGTCAACTACAGCAGAATAGAAGTATGTGATATATACGATTAATTTATTATATAGAATTAAGTTACTTTTACTAAATACTATAAAGATATAGATATACCGCATATGTGGTTACACATAGCAGAATACCTGGAGTATATATATTATATATATATTAAACTATAGATTATATATATTACTTATATTTAATTAATATTATTAGTATATATACTACTACTTTAAAAATAGCTATATATAATCAATATTTCACTATTTTACCATTTCTGTAAAACCACTCTAGCAACTGTCTTCAGATTGATATTTAGTTAATCTAGCTATCTGTCTTGAATCCTTGATCTTTCGAAGTGAACTTAATAAATATCACCATTCTGATCAATATAATAATACTCTACCTTGCCACAGGGACCGGTCCATTCCTAGGCCTACCTGGGCGTAACAGCCAGCCGGCGCCCGGTCTTCCTCTGAGCATTGGGTATAATAACGTTATCTGGACACGGGTTCATGGACAATTCTGGATCAGTACCAACCAAACCAACCAATCTAGAAATACCAGTCAATCGAGCCAAGAACGTCTGGGAGATACCAGGGTATGGTTACCGGCACATGTTGTTATATACAGAATTCGATTGTTATAGGTAATTTCCCTTACTGAACCGAGAACCAAAGTCGCCGGCCTTATTAATCATCTCTCGACGCTGGGAGTTGGTTATATTAGAGGAGATAGCCATGTCCTTCTCCCTATCAAAGGGGCGACTACTAGGATCCTCCCCATCGCCCTTTTTACATTCCTCAAGAGGTTGTGATACATTTTCTTTCCGCTTAGCATCCTGGAATTGATAAGCACTCATTGGACTAGCAATGTGCTACACTGCCTCATAACTCACATTATACTTTTGGATTCTGTCCTGCATGGCTTGTGATGCTCTGGCAGGTCGAGTTACTTGATCTTTGTTTGCACCAAATGTGCTAACACCCATGACTTTATCTTGTAAACGTTTCATTTTTTGCTCTGGCGTTTCTGTCCAAGATGAATCTATCTCCCCTGACTGGGAATTTGGTGCTGATCTTCCACTTTGAAACTTTCGATTCCTCAGTCTGGTTGGATCCACTCTTGCAGTCCTCCCTGTTGACCCTGGAGGCTGTAACATCCACTCATCTCGATAACTTCGATCCTTGCCAGCATAGCCTTGCTCAGTCGACGGGCCATTTAAAGTATCCCCTTGTATTCTGGCATCAACTAGTCGGGTCTTCATAGGACCTGAAGGAGGTAAACTCGGACCGATGTCATCATCGTCACTGCTTTCATTTTCACCCTCTGAGTCTAGTGTGCGATCGTCTGCCGGATTTGATAAAGGCAATGTTGGTCCGACAACCCTCCGTCGTTTGTCAGTATTGTCATCACCATGTTCGGGATATGGTGTCGGTTGCTCAAACTTTCGTTTCTCACTTTGATCCATTGCATAAAAACGATTTGGTTGGTTGGCAGGGAAGGAAGGAGCCCATTCTTATCGTGCTTAACGTGATCGGTAAGCGAGCGACGTATGTAAGCGGGTGACGCGTCATCCATGTTTTCCACACACCTTATTTTCTTAGGCAATTAAAATACCAACTATACTACCAAAAATGTCTAAATTATCAAATATTGAGTAGGAAGACAGGATCCTACTTGCTATATCAGCCATAAAAAATTATAAGTTTAGTAGTATTACAAAGATAGTTAAGATTTTTAATATATCTGAGCCTACACTACACAGATATTTAAAAGGGGTCTCTTTTAAGAGTAATCTATATACTAATAGTTATAAATTGACTACTAGTGAAGAGAAATCAATTAAAGAATAGATTCTATTACTAGATAAATATAGAGTATCTTCCCGATCTATATATATATAAGAAATAGCTAATATTCTGTTTTTAAAATATAATACTATATCTTCTCCTACTACTGTAGAAGAAAAATAGATATATAACTTTAGCAGATATATATTTAAGCTTAAAGTCTACTTTATATACTGCTATAACTATTAATATACTAAAGTAGAGAATCCTAAAGTCCTAGATACTTAGTTTAAATAGATAAATAAGACTATTCAGAAATATAGTATAGTTTTAAGTAATATCTATAATTTTAATAAAACAGGATTTGTTATAGATTTAATA
>NW_022475205.1:0-2697 GCF_009193445.1 Aspergillus pseudotamarii | reverse complement strand
TTTTTTTTTTTTTTTTCAGATGGAGCATACCGGATACTGTTTTCCTCATAGTTATAGGTTCATGTCGGTGGAGGGCCAATTACAGCCTGATAATGACCTCAATCCACCGAGTGACTCGTACTCGTGGTCGCACGTTGTCTTGACTCACTCATTATTACAAATTACGAATTCTGCGTGTATTATTACACTCTCAGGTGAAAACATGAATTTCCCGAGTGAAAGTCCCAACGCGGTAATGCAGGTCAGTTATGAAAGGTCCATGATATCCAAACCTCACCACTACTGTGTACGTATATCTGATGTCTTTTCTTCAGCTGAACCATTTTCTTAATTAGGTAAACCAACTAGACCGAAAGTCCGAGCTGACTTGGGGGCTGAGAACCAGCGCTCACCGCCTAATACTCTGCGTGAAAATTCCACATCTAAAAAGTTTTCCTGACAGTCTTCTCACCACAAACCCCACCTCGACGGAGTAGAAACTTCATCGCCACTTTAACTCGAATTACGGAGTATGCGTACCTCTATTAATGGGTTCCCAGTTCCCACACCTCGCAGCCTTTGTACCTACGTACTATCTTTACCCAGATCCATGGGACAGTTAGATTTATGTGTGGGTCGAACGAGTAATATATTATGACTGAGTCTCCAAAACCATGGCTCATGGCATAAAAACCGAGCATCGTCCGAATAACAATACCATGGATACGCCATCGCAGGGTTCCATAGTTATTCAGTTACCAACCCATACTTGTGCGACTACGGTTCGGAGCGCTCCTTTCCCTGCTGGGGCCAACCAGAGATGAGCGAGCGGCTCACGGGTATGTCAACTAGCCAATAGGAGGGTCGTCGCTTAACTTTACATTCACTTCCGAGTCAACTCATCTCAACCAATTGAGAGCAGATTGCGGGGTCAGTAGGTCAAACGTGTTCATAGTACTCTGTACGCCCTGTTAATTCCTCGACTGCAAAGGCCCTTCATACAGGTTTGAGATATTGCGTACTGTCCCCTAGCATCTCAGGGGTTCCTTCTGGTATGGAATCTAAGTAAGGACCTGGAAGCTTGGATCCTTTCCGCGCTCGGAGCGGTTACCCACGAATCCAAATCAACGTTCTCCGGTCTTTGGACGGGATATGACGACATACCTGTATCCACCACTACATACTACTTCCGTGTCCTCTAGTCTCCCTCAGGACCATCTGGATCATGTCAGTCAGTGATTTCCGTCCAGGTGATGTTGTTCATGGTGCATGTTACCAACAAGTTCGGTATAAAAACCCTCCTGTGGAAAGTGCAATCTAACTTGGCACAGATTTGTATATAAATATCTATCAAATAGCTCGAATCCTATGGAACTGCTGGTCGTCCCTAACCTTCAAAAAGCCCCCAAGACGTACTTTTTAGCCCCTTCGTTGGCTAATGGTACTGGGCGATATCTCTGAGCCTTTCACTGAAATAAAGAACCTCTCATAACTCTTCTTGCTCCTTCTTGAACGGAAGTAAGGTATAGCTGCATAGGTGATTAGGCAATTGTGTTGCAATAGAATGTGTACCCCTTTCCACAAATATCTGGAATTTGTGTGCTTTGGAGACCGAGACAACTGAATCCTACCGAATGATCACGCGATGGGAGAAAGAAAAAGGGGGTGAATCCGGATGGATGGGACATTCCTAATATGCATTGCAACACCGTTTTCGGTGCTATGATGACAAGATTGCGGGTTGGTGTCATGGCCCACGGCCCGGGCTGGGCCGTTCGCGAGTGATCCCCGAGTTCCCAGATGCAAGGGAGTCAAAGTACTGTGCAGGGCGCAATTGCTAAAGCCACTGAAGCTCGTGCCAGTGGCTTTGCATGGTGAGTTACTGATCTAGGTTCCGCTTCTTCAGGGAGATAAGCGGCATGCGGGTTGCCGGGCAAGGATACAAGGGGTTGGTTGGTAGTTGAGGACTGGGGTACCGTGTAAAATTATTCGCCAATCAGCCATCCAGATGTTTGCTTGGTGACTTCCCTACCCTGGTTGATTGATGGAGGAACCCTGTATGATTTATCGAACCCGACCACAGCAGGATAGCCGCTGCATGTTCGCGGGCACTACTGCGAGGCGCACACCAGAGCCGATCACCCGTACGTGTAGTCTCTTAAGAAAGATAGCAAGATACGGGTACGGGGTACTCTATCAGGTTATAAGAGATCAGGTGGCCGAGATATAAAGTAAGGGTTATCTCGGTCCTCGCATAATTGGACCTAGTCATTCTACATGTGGTATTTTTAAGGTCTGGGCACCAGGTACCTGCTGTGCCCACACGTAGGGCTGGTCGGTGGTTGAGAATGTGCGCCACTCTTGGTCACCATATTCAATGCAAGGAGTAGGCCCCGTTGAACAAGGAAGCATGACTATCGTAATTAAACAACCCCATCATTATATTTGCTCGGGTTAATTTGTGGTCACTGGGTCAAATCCCGCCGTAGAGAAAGTGTCGAAAAAGAAGGGAAAAAGGAGTGTATGCGCTGGTCCGAACACTGGTACACTAGTTAGTCAATCAACCATGGTTCATAGATCACTTATGTATGTTCAGCCATGTGTACTACTAGTTTGCCCGCACGGCTGGAGCAACCTAAGAAATTATTATTATTTTTTCCCCTCTCATTATTATCCCATAATTTCACTTTTGCAAAGAAAAAAAAAAAAAAAAAAAAA
>NW_022475204.1:0-2737 GCF_009193445.1 Aspergillus pseudotamarii | reverse complement strand
TTCTAGATTAAAAGTAGTAATTAGAGTTAAAATAATCTTAAATATTTTAGAAATTAGAGTTAGAGCCCTAGTTTCTAGCTAATTAGAGACTTATAAATTATTTTTAATATAAATTCTAATTTTAAACTCTATTAGGAAATTACTAGAATTATATTTATATTTAAATATCTATTTTAATAGTAAAATATTGATTTTTTCTATTTTTTCAGTTAAAATAGAGATTTAGATTTTTATCTGAATTAGCTATCTATATTTCTTTTTTATAGCTAATAGCTATTTAGATTTAAATTCAGATTTAAATATTTCTGATTAATTAGAAAACTCTGGAGACAGATTATTTTTAGAATATTTTTTATTAGAGCTTTTATCTAAATTTATTCTAATTTCTAATAAAAAAGTATATAAAAATAGTCTAAAATTATTTTTTTTAGTTAAAAAATTTCTAGAAGTTTATTTAGATCTAGGATTTGAATTATTAGATAATTTAAATTTAAATCTTTTAATTGTATTTAAATTTATAGATTCTAATCTATAGAAATTTATTTTATTAAAATTTCTATTATTGATTAGAACTATTAATATAGGGGCTCTAGATAATTCCTTAAATATAGAGATAGGTAATTTAGTAGACAGTCTAGTAGATACTCTAGAACTAGATAAAAGATTTTTAGTAGATAGTATTGTCAGCTGCCCTAAACCTAAAGCGGAATAGTCTTAGGGCAGACTAGGAAAGGTCAATATATTAAGAGATAAATAATTGATTAGATAACTAAATCAAATAGAAAGCTAGGGTTACCTGACTAGGAACCCTAGGTCAGATAGAATAGGAAACTAGGACTTATTCAGATAGGGCCCTAGGTCAGATAGATTGAAAAAGACAACTAGGACTTAGGCAATCAAAGCCCTAGATTAGAGGAATTAAAGAGATTGAATAAATAAATAGATATCTAATAGTCAGATAGTTGGTTAACAATCTACTTAAGAAAGAATAGGAATTCAGAAAAAGTTAAATCAGATAGAGATTGGTAGACTTTTTATATTTAATTAGGACTAGTCAGTAGAATCAGTAAATATAGAAATAAGTTATAATATAACTTATTCTAACTTACTAAATATAATTTATAGAATATAACTTACTATTTTAACTATAGTTAAAATAAGATTTTAGACTAGTTCTAAATAGACAATTTTCTAGAATATTTCCTAGAAGAAAAATATATCTTTAATATTATCTAATAAAAAAATTCCCTAGAAAGATTCTAGAATATTTTCTAAATAGAAAATATATTTTTAATATATCTCTCTAGATTTAAATATCTATTTCTAGATAAAAATAGATATTAAATCTAAATAGAAATCAGTAGATAGGTAATATTAAAAAATTAATATAGAAATCAGATTAAAATTGATAGAAAAAATTAAATAGATTAAAATAGAGTAGATTCAATTTAGGCCCTAGAAATTAATACAAATAGAATAGGACTTATTTAATTTAAAGTCCTAAATTAAATCGATCTTATTAAATTAATCAGATATATCTGTTATATTTAGATACTTTAAAAAAATCTGATATTTCTGATTAGACAGATTTTTAGTTAGACTATCTATAGATATCTGATTGATTAATTTCTAGATAATATCAATATTTTTAGTCCTAATTTCTTGTCTAAGTCAATAATTTTGAATATTAATATATTTCAGCTTAGATCTATATATAGAATAATTATCTATAAACAGTTAAATAGTCTGCTTATTATTATATTCTATATAAAGTTTCTAATTAGGGTTAAACTCTAGAGCCCTAAATAGATATTTTTACTATAGAAATTATCTACTAGTGCTAGTTAGGGCTAATAACTCGGCCTCAGTAGTAGATAATATAACTGTTTTCTATTTTCTAGCTGACCAATCTATAGGGTTACTATATAATTTACAGATATATCTTTCAGAGCTCTTTTTATCTAAATAATCTACAAAAGCAGCATCACTAGCTATAGAAAAAATAGGGCTAGGATTTAATTTTGATACTCTATTTTGATTTAATTAGTCAAAATCTATAGAACTAGGGCTATACTCTGAATATTCTATAGATAGATATCAGGTCCTATATAAATATAGAATTATATAATTGGCAGCAGCTATATATCTAGAGCTAGGATTTAGTAGATTTTCCGATAGGATCTGACAGGCCTTTGCAATATCAGGCCTAGATATAATTAATATATATAAAATTGAGCCGATTTTTTACTAATATTCATAAATATATAGAGGTAAGGCCCTATATAGGGAATCAGATAGGCCTAATTTTTCTGCCGGTAGAGAAACCCTAGGTATTTTCTAATTAGTTAGATAAAAGTAGTGAGTAGACTGGTGTTTGGCCAGGTTAGGTTAGGTTAATGGGATCAGTTATACCTAACCACTAGGTTATAACTAGGTTAATAGAATTTTTATACCTAATTACAGTTAAGTCAAAAATTAGATAGTTAATCTAGATTAACTATACTTGATACCAAGACTATTGATCCTTATCTAGTATAGTAGATAGTAAGCTAGATTAACTGTAATTAATCTAGGATTAATCTAACTATCTTAACTAATTATAAAAATACTCTATTAACAGTATTAAAAGGTTCTATTTATTAATTATATATAGAAAGAAAGTATATTTTTAATTAAAAATTCTATTAAAATTATTATTTTCTATAGTTAAGATAGTATTTTAACTAATTTTAGTTTA
>NW_022475203.1:0-2757 GCF_009193445.1 Aspergillus pseudotamarii | reverse complement strand
TTAAGACAATAAAAATAAAATTTTTAAAAATATAAAATACTCTCAGAAAAAATAATAAGTAATAGAAATATATAAATATATATTATTATTACTATTATAAACTATTATATAAAATAACTATAATTATATATTTAAATAGATTAATAATAATATTAAAAAAAAAAGACTAGAGTTTTTATAAAATTTAAGAAATTAAAATATTAAATTTACTCTATAGTATAATATATTAATAGATAAAAAATAAAAAAATTTAAAAAGATACTTTATGTTATGGCTATTCTGCCGAAGGCGGTATACAAGCTGTTTATCGGCTACTAGAATATGAACTATAAGAAAATAACTTTATTATTATCTACTCTCGGTGTATAGGTATAATAAATAATAGTTATAGAGAGACTACTATTGTTTTCTATCTAATTTTAAATTAATATTAGTAACTAGTAGTTAATCTCTGTGTGAAGAAGAGCTAATCTGTTCTAATCTACTCAACTAGTAAAATTCAGCCAGATTTATATAAATCAAGACTAATTTTACTTACTATTTTCTGTATATAAATATTTTAATTGTTTTACTCTGAATTTTATTTAATTTGTTTATTAGTTAATTATTTTTTATTATTTTCTATTACTTAGTTTATTCTCGGTGATCTCTATTTATTTACTATAACTTAATAATCTTATATTTATCTAATAATTAAAAAATATATTATCTCACTAATATAATAGATATATAAATTTTAATATTTTAGAAGAGTAGATAAGCAGGAGCTTATCAAATAATTTAATTATAAAATCTATTTATATATTAACTATATTATAGAAATCTATAAGAAGTCTAAGTATAAATAGTAATTTTTCTATTTCTCTAACTAGGATATAAACCGGTTATTATTAAATAAAACTATTAGATTATTTCTAGTATCAGTTTATATTATCAAAGAGAAATTTAATAATTAGATAAGTACTTGACAAGATAGCTTAAAAATTGTTAAGTCAGATTAACTATTAAGCCGGTAATATTCAAGAATAAAATTAACTGTTTTATAGATATTATTAGTAATAATATTACTGGAATATATCTCCGGATTTTAATAGAACAGTGAATTTATTCTTTTATAGATTTTAATAATTAGTATAGTTTAATTTAAGCTGTTAATTTCTCTTGTAAATACTGTATAACTAATTATAATTTAATACTTAATTAGATTTACTTATAGAATAGCTGAGAGTATTACTTATCAGCTATTTAGTCTCTGTTTTTAACCGGCCCTGTTCTTCTTATAAATTAAAGAAAAGCTATCTAACTAGATAATAAGATCTGAAAAAATTACTGAAAACAATAATTAGTCTATATCTAAATTATCTATATACTTCCCAATTACTGAAGCAGATAATAATAATAAAGAGAATAAAATAGTAAATAATATATTAAATATCTAACAGCTACTCGAAAAACTTCTAGAAAATTAGAATTAAATAGAGTAACAGCTTAATAAACTGATATAAATTATAGAAATATTTTAGAACTATCTATAATTAGATAATAGAGAATTATAAAATAAATAAAAGTAAAAAAATTAATCTGGATCTTCTAAATTTCTAGGCTCTCAGAATAATCAAGATTTACTAGATAAATTTAATAAATCTGGTCTACTAGGATAAAATAGTAAAGATATAAATAGTAAATAACTATCAGTTAATAGCTGGAAAACTGAAGATATTAACTATTTCTATTTTAATTAATCAGAAAATATTAACCAAGCTAATAATCTTTTAAAAAATTAAGAAATATAAATATATTATAAGAATATCTATATATTTATTAATTAGATATATAATATAATAGTCTTTAAGTCTAAACTGGTAATTAGAAATAATATCTATTTATATCTTAGAGAAGCTGTTTTAAAATAGTTTATAATTAAATTAATATAGTTTAAGAAAATCAGTTTATATAATATATTATTTAAAAAAAATTAGCTAGAATTATTTACTTAATAATTTAAGTCTAAGACTTCTGAAGCTCTTGAAAAGTTTACTATTTTATTATATAGTTTCCAAGATATTTGCAGTGAAAAGACTCCTTGAGTATATATATAGAAATTACTATAATATATATAAACTGCTAATATTAATAGTATATATAATTAGTTAATACTTATATAGTCCTATTTAAAGTCTTTATTAAAAAGAAATATTATCGAATTAATTATAAATACTATATTAGGGATATTTTTTAATAAGCTCGACTAGAAATATAGAATATAGAAAGATTTAATAAGAAACTATTAATTATATAAGTCTAAAGTACTATTCTTTTATAGTTTAATAGATAAGAGATATCAGAGTCTATTTCTATTATAAAAAAGAATTTAAAAAAGACTATTTAACTATAGTTACAGAAATTAGAATATTAGCTGAAATTATACTAATTTTTGGTATAGTAACTGGTAACTATAATAAGCTGTATAGTACTGGAACTTTTATTAAATATACTAAGTTCTGTATCTAAATAGACTATACTAAAACTAGTTGCTATTATAAATACTATATTAAATATTAAATTAAAATAGAAATTAGTTATTGTTAATAGATAAATTAGTTAACTTTGATATATTCTATATAAATTAGTAGAAATAGAATTAATAAGAAGTAAACTAAAGAAATTATTTTTTCTAATAGTATCAAGAATCAAAACTAAATTATTTATTAAATAGTAATCAGTTTTTACTAGTTAAGAGAGTATCCCAAGTTTATT
>NW_022475202.1:0-3017 GCF_009193445.1 Aspergillus pseudotamarii | reverse complement strand
TATATCTAATATAATAATAATTAATTATAACTAGTATTAACTCTATATATAAAATAAATTAAAAAAAATATAATAAAAACTATAAAATTATTAATAATTAATTATAGATTAATCTATAGTTATTAATCTAATTACTATAATTTAATCTACTCTAATCTACAGTTAACTATAATTAAAAAATTAATTAATTTTAATTTAATCTAATTAATATCGGTTAAGAAATTTTATATCTTAATCTAATCAAGACCGGTTAGGTTAGGTTATGACTAGGTTATAGCAGTTAGGTTATGCCACTCTAATTATATAATTGAGCTGGTATCAGTTTTTTATTTACTACTATATTAAATGCTTGTTATAGTTATTCTTTAATAATTCTGTAGTTGATTTCGGTTTATATTATCCTATAATATTCTGCCTTACATGTCCACCTTCGATAAGATACACTAGACAAGGGTCTGTAATATATATATAGATTATATATAATTTATATATATTACTGATTTATATTTAGCTATTTTACTTGTAAAATTATAGAATCAGATCAGATCACAGTAGTATAGTTCTAGAAAAGTCAGAACTATATACAGTTTCTAAATCTGAGGACCAGACCGCACCATGGTGCAGTCTGGTACGGTCCGGTCTTTGGTCTTTGCGGTCCTTTCCTAGGCCTAGACCAACCAATACCAAGGCTTTAGGGGAAGCCAGACAACTATAGTATTCTAACACTAATATTCACCTGTAAAGTAGAAGCTTCACCCTCGTAGGCGAACCGCTCAGAAGTCTCAAGACAACACAATCAAACATGTCAGAGTACTGAACATAATAGAGATATCTACCAAAAGCAACAGTCAGGTTCCAGTGAATCCACCCCCAAAAAGAGATACACTACAAGTTCCAAAGTCATAAACCAACGGTCAACCCTTGTTACCCACCCCAGGACACATCTTTCGCTAAAAGCAACAAATTCAGGCTCTGCTCTGCCCTGCCGAAAGTATCACAGGGTCAGATATCCTTGGGGGCAATTATATTATTCACACAATCAAGGCAAAGAGGCCCGGTAGTCAGAAAGTAGAGATCTAATAAAGTTAAGACTATTCTTCCTTGTATTACCAAGCTGAGGCGGGAGAATACCCCTTGGAAAGGTATTCAACAAATATAGCTCAAGAAGTTCGGCCTTCCAAAAACAATAGATACGCTGCGTGGGCAATGGTATCGCACTCAATGGGGCTGGGTCCCGCAGGTTAGGAGCAAGGAAACACCGCTGGCAGACATCGAGACAACGGCAGAAACAGAGTCCTCAGATGAACTCCCACAAGCAACGTCCCGCAGCCCGCAGCAGCCCTTGCAAGAGAAGGTCACATTCCAGTCATAAAAACCCCAGTCTAAAGGGTTTTACGCCGAAGACCGCAGCGACAGGTGGCCTGTTGCGGCCAAATTATACACAACATCACCCTTGACTGCGTGAGGTCACCAGTTAGGGTAATATACGATTGTTTTTCTAAATTTCCTTTCTAAGATTATTTTTAAGCTGCACTCAGTTGGTTTTAACAACAACACTCTTATTTTCTGGTTCTGGCTACTATTATGCGCCGTCTAGAGAGTATCCTTATATCACTGACAGGCTCTTCCAAAATGATATAAAACCGTACGAACATTTTACGGCCCGAATCCACCCGCCAAAACCACAGCTGTACCTATCCATCCTTAGCATTTACAGCAGTATAATGAACCGAAACCATCCCCTCCTCAATAGCATCCACCCCCACAAGCGTGAACCTAACATCCCCCTCCAACCCTCCAAACAAGCGAATGCCATCGCCCAAAAGCACAGGCGCAGTCGTCACGACCATCTCATCAACCCAACCCCTTCTCAAAAACTCAGTCACAAGCTCCCCCCCATCAACATACACACAACCTAACCTTTCCTTCTCAAACACATCTTTTGCCTCATCCAACGACCCTACAACCTCCACTTCAATGTCTTTAGCCACATAAACTCCCGGTGCCATACTCCTACTAAGAACAAAAGTTCGTTTCTTGGCATATGGCCACTCAGGCAGAGAAATGCAAAAGTCGTAAGTTCTGCGACCCATTATCATGCAGTCTACGCGAGACATGTGTTGCTCAATTGTGTCCACTCTTCTGGGTGATGTGGGAGGAAGGTGATGGGTGTTTTTGGGTGGCGATGTGAGCCATGTGACGTCGTGGTTTTCGCGCGCAATGTAGCCGTCTAGGCTTGTGGCTATGAAGACACGTGTTTTGAATGCCCTCAGGGCCATTTCTTAGGGGTTGTGGTGGAGTTGAGTAGATGGGGCTATATTCAGTGAGATAGTTGAGGTTATGGTATGGATGTTATATGATATTTGGGATGGCCAAATAGGCAGCGGGGATGGCCATCGAAGTAGTTGTTTCACTTTACTATGTGGAATCAATTACTAGGAACGGCTGGCTACGGAGGATCATAGCGGCCACTCCGCAATAACGGATCTTCGCACTAAGTCCATTTACTGCCTAGTATTATATTGTATTACTATCTCTGCCAATATTCAATATTATATAAAAGGGGTCAAGATTTAGATAATATGTATATTTTTCTCTAAATTACAAATAAAAGTACTGCTTCTAAGAAAGTATAAGTAAAGATACTTAGTAGAAAATATAAGTGTAATACAGAAAGAGTGGCATAACCTAACCACTGTAACCTAGCTATAACCTAACCTAATCAGTCTCGATTCGATTAAGATATAAAATTTTTTAATTAATATTAATTAGGTTAAATTAAAATTAATTAATCTTTTAATTACAACTAACTATAGATTAAGATAAATTAAATTCTAATAATTAAATTAATAACTATAAATTAATCTATAATTAATATCTAATAATTTTACAATATTTATATATTTTCAATTTTATTTTATATATAGAGTTATTACTAGTTATACATAATAGATAGTATATATTAATAATTATATTATTAAATTATATTGAATATAGTTAAATAATTTAAAAAATAA
>NW_022475201.1:0-3176 GCF_009193445.1 Aspergillus pseudotamarii | reverse complement strand
CTCTTGGCCTTTTTTTCTCTTTTCCTTTCTTTCCTTTGTTTCCCTTTGTTCAAAAATGAAAGAATACAAAAGAAGAAAGAAAAGTTGAGAAGAAAGGAAGGGATTAAAAAAAAGGCTTTGAAGGCATCCACTCTGACAAGACGTTCCATTTCTGTTGACTCGGAAGTGCCCCCAACAGTCTCAACTCGGCCTGTTGACGTTAATCAGTGCTGGGCTGATACTCTAATTCTGAAAGCTTTACGCCTTGGTGCAGGCACTCTCGTACAACGTTCTGTATGTGATCCCGAAGGTCGTTTGTTGTAGAGACTAGCCAGGACGGTCAGTACGTATCTCACATGGGAATTGTGAACCTTACCCATCACTAGTGTCCGACCTTGCTCATCCCAAGTGTTGGGCAGTCTCTCAACCTGGTCGCCGGATGCCTCGAGAGAAATGATGCTTTGGTAATCAGGCACTTCCTGATAAATATAAACTCGTTTATGTCTGCCAAATGGTAATCCATTCTGCTCAATACCGTCGCTGACGTAAATCGAGATATGCAGTATCTAAAATGATAGTCAGTGTTAGCCATAGGTAGAATCTCCGAACATCGATCGAATACTAACATAGCCGTCATCCATGATGTCATCCTTCAGGAGGTTATTGATTAGAGACAATGCGGGGGTCATCTGGTCAACAGATTCTACCTGCCATACCAAATGTAGCCGGCGAACCTGGGAGGTGCAGGTGTTGTAACTGTGAATCATTTTCTTTAGGTATGGAATGGCCGCGGCGATCCCAGGTCCGCTGGCCAACACTAGAATGCTCTCATAGTCACTAGCTTCTTCACTCACTCCATGAGGACCAGTAAACAAAGCTGGGAAAGAAACCGAGCTCCCCGCAGCAGCAGGGGCATAGCGAAGAAGATCCGCAGTGAAACCACTGCGTGGCTTTACTAGAAGCTCCACGGTATCTTGCTTGTCTTTGGACCACGATGTAACCGTGAGAGGGTGAGTCTGCATCCACGAACATAGACTGACTGAGGGCATCCAGAGGTTGATATACTGTCCAGCTTCTACTTTCACTGGTCGAGGCAACAAAACGCGAATGTGGACAGCGTTGACCACAGGGCCTTCTTTAGATTCGCTTGCGCTGAATGACACGATAGCCCTGGGAGTACCACGGCCTGCGAAGAGACCGTTATGATATAGGAGGGTTATAAGCTCTAAAAGTAATGTCAGCGCAAACGTCCCCAGCGCAATTAAGAGATATATCTTTGAAGAGGTGCTCTGTGATGGGAGATGCTGCCAAGCCCCGTAGACGAAGAGTCCGGCGAGAATTTGATGTCCTCGAAGAAAGATCTCGTAGGACCAGCGACGACACCAGGGAATCGAATGCAGGGCAAGGGCACCCAGGGAGATCGCAGCCTATCAGAGGTTAGTTATAGCGAAGTGGCGGGTGTTAATAGGTATACAATCATAGCAAAAAGATTTTGCTGTTTGCGGAGTGGAAATGTAAAGCCCTGGCCCTGAACTACTGTAACAATGTGAAATGATAGCAGGGCAACTGCTATCCAGCCAGTAGCACGATGGATCTTTCGACAGGAGTTCCATTTGATACCAAGGAGGTCCGCCAGGTAGGCTAGGTGGATAGTTGATAAAGGGAAAACCAAGTTCACCAGAGCCAGCTCTCCAGCCCGGCGACCAGCGCCAGTCAACGACGTGATTCTGAATGAGACAAGGAAAACGTTAATTGCAGCATATGATAAATGGATAAATACACCAGCTCTGGTCCATGGACCCAAGAACCGATGCCTACGAATGACGAAGGGTAGCGTCAGATGTTGAGACACTACGAGAGAAAACAAATGTCCACAGCTGGCAAGGAGAGAGAGGGCGCGCACTAAGAAAAGTACAGCAAAAATACCGCCAGCGGTAATAGCATAGATGGCTAATGGGTCCATTCTGCGAAAATGAAAGACAGTTAAGGGAACAAGGAAGCATAGATAAGGGAAGGAGGGCATGCAAGCAGACAGCCTTTATAGTACATGAAGCTACATGTATAGATAAGGGCATCCCGCGCTGAAGTGCTCTGAAGGAAGGCGCCATCAGCGGACAAACGAGAGCTCCTTATGTAAGTTCCAGTCAATTAGTATGGCCATATCCCAAGGCAAGAATGCTTAAGAACCCTCGATCGCACGACTTCTGGGGCCCGAGAAAAGCATACTATACGGTACCGCGTTTGCAATGCCCGGAATGTCTAAGAACGTTAAGAAATCTTCCTGGATCAAAAAACGATACTCAGAGAGCAGTCGAGCAAAATCACAACAACGTCAGCGACGTAAGAGTAGCCTCTTTAAGAAAGCCGCAGAATTCAGTCTGGAGTGCGAATCCGACGTGGTTGTCGCAATTAGGATCCGGAAAACAGGTCAGGCGTATATTTTCGATTCATCATCGCAGGAGGAGTGGTTAAAGACACTCCCGAGCTTGGTACGCACCGTGATAGTGCGTTTCAATACTATCTAACTCGCACCCTAGGCATATTCCTATCCCCTTCCAATTCATCAGACAATTGAGGATATCTTACCCCAGCTCGGGGAGTGTTCGCCACCATCTCCGGTTGCCTGACCCAAGGCGACTTAGGATACAATTGCGAGGGCAGCAAAGGAGCTAGTCTCTATTTGGTTAGATCGTTCTGTTTTTGTCTGCAGCGCTTCAGCGGTTTCGCGGAAATGATTCGTCAGATGACGGTGCTAGGAGCACCTTGGTGGCTCATATAAACCAATCAGAATCACTTTAGGCTTCAGCGTAAACCTAGTAGTGGACCTACTAATTCAGTGCATAAAATATAGTATAATCTAAAGCAACTATAAAAACAGGAGGCTACGCTGAAGGAGCTGCTTAGAGCTCGTAGAAAGAGCCATGACTCACCTACAAAGACTATAATAAAGCAGTCTGTCAAAGGCTGTGAACGAGCTTTGAATGAGGCTACATTGCAAGGCAGGAAGTCGGGGAACTACGCGCTGCGCGTGAAAGAATGCTTAAAAAGAAAAAGCGCTTTACTGGAAAGATTCCTATTGAAGCAGGCGCTCCAGTTGAGGAAGCCCAGAAGCCTATAAAGGCAGGATTTCCACTGTAGAGCCCATAGCTACTGCCTCAGTACAGCGTGTGTGTGTGTGTGTGTGTGTGTGTGTGTGT
>NW_022475200.1:0-3786 GCF_009193445.1 Aspergillus pseudotamarii | reverse complement strand
AGAATATATAAAAAGATATACCGATATTTCTCTTATATCTAAGAAATTATCTTAATATTTAATACTCAGAGTCTATAACTCCAGAATATTTCTAGATTTTAACTACTAGATTTTATACTCCAGCTTCAATAATTCTATAAATATAGAAATATTTAGTAATATTATTCTAAGTAAAATAAAGTTATAAATAATCTTTTTATTACTGGGAATTACTATTATTTTAACTTCTATATTTACTAGATATAAGTCTTTTATTAGCTATATATTTATATCCAAGATTCTATTAATAGATATACTTTTAAAATTTAATAGTTAGTCCCAGTTCTACTCAAATTTAAGTTAAATATAGATATAGAGAGTTAGCTTTTTAACTCTTAATATATATTTCAAGACTAAATAAAGCTCTCTATAAAATTTATCAATTATCAGATCTCTATTAATATTCTAGCCTAGTATTTTATTTTTATTAAATTTATAGTTTTAAAAAAATAGTATAATTTTCTATAACTTAATTTAATTAAATTATATATTCTCGAAATAGAGTAACAGTTTTAATAGCTATAGTAACTTTGTAAACTCAGTCTTTTCTATTATAGAACTAAAGTTATTTTATTTTATATTTTCTAAGAGAAGAGAACCTATCTATTATATAATCTAAATATAGAGAGAGTCAATATTAAAAAAATATATTTCTATTTTCAGAGTAAATCTATTATTAGAAGTCTTGGTCAGTAATTATTTAATAGTCAAAAATTTATTAGCTTATAATTATATAATAATATATTATTAATTTAGAGCTATAACCCGGGAATTCTTATTATCTATTTTATTTTAAATATTAATTATCTATTTTTTTATCTTTCTCTCTTAGGGTACTTAGTCCCAGAATTTATAAATTTACAGAATATAAAAATTATAAATTTAAAAAATATACTAGCAGAATACAAGAGAGTCTTAAATATTAAATAAATATTAATATCTACTTCTGACTGAACTAGCTTATCAAAACTCTACTATTTAGCTGAAAAAAATATTAGTTATATAGATAATAGTTAAAAAAACAGCTGAGATACCCTATCTCTTATTTTAGAGTTTTGATATAAAAATATATTAAAATCACAGAACAAGAAATTCTATTATAATCTACTATTTTTTTTTCTCTTATTATTTTTTTATTATTTATTTTAAATATATCTTATTTTATTCTATACTCTATAAATCTAATAGCCCTCGGATAAAATCCCTATAGAGTTAACCAACCAGATCCTAATATACTAAGTATTAAAAGTAAATTAATAATTAATAAAATTTACTATTTACAGAACTCTATATTCAATAGATTTATAGACAGTAGAAATATCTTCGACTTAATCAATTAATTAAAAATACTTAGTTTAAGAGATCAGAAATAGCTAATTAAACAAATTCTATATCTTTATATAGTCCAGTTACAATCTGGAAATTTTAATCTGCTATTAGATATAAAAAGAAATATATAAAATAATTAAAGAAATACCGAAGATTTCTATAAATAGATAATTAAGAAATCTCAGCTTTACCCAGTAATATAGTCTACTTTAGTTTAAACTAAGACTATAGCTATAGAAAGTCCTTATTATATTAATCTTAATAATTATAGACTATATATCTATAAAACTATTTTTTTACCTTAATATATTATTCTGATTAGAATATTTACTCTCGCAGATATTCCGGATACTATAAAAATAGAATTAAATTATAATTTAATTATTTATACTATAAGTCGATCTCTATTTATAAAAGTATAATTCTGTCTAAATATATAAATTTACTCAATTTACAATTTTATTATTTATAATCAATTCTGACTATTCTACTAGATTAATATATATACCTTTCTTTTATAAAATATACAAAGATTCTAAAACTTAAAAATTTTCTTAATATAAAAGAAAATTTATCAGAAAAAATTCTATAATTTTATCTCCAGTCAATTTATCTTATTAAATAGTATATAAAGATACAGACTGACTAGTATTTAGAGAAAAGTAGATACTAAATACAGAGATTTAATATTATAAAACTAATTACTACACAACTAATATTATATATATATTAAATAGTCAGTAGTATATATATTATATCTTATAGACTATACACACCTATTATATAGTATCTATTATATAGTATATTATTGCTTAACTGACTTTATTATATTACTTTATATTTAAACTGTATATAGCTATACAGTACTTAATACTACTAAGTCTTATTATTTATATTACTATATAACTATCTATATTATTTTATTTAATATATATAATCCTTCTCTATAATAAATCTAATTTTTATATTTCCCAAGTATTACTGTACAATCGAGTTTATTTACTATAAAAACCGACTATACTTATATTTATAAGAATCAACTTTTTATAAGATTTATAATATAGATAGTAATAGTTTAAAATCTAGACTAATAAATATAATTTATCTATAGACAATTAGATTATCTAGAGTTATACTCAATTATTATTTCTATTAATCTATACTATAGCAGATACTTTGAGTATTCGAAAGTAAAATTTAGATAGATTTATCCCAAAAACTTTTATTTTAATAGAGTCTATATATATCAGCTCTAATTCTAGAGATATTTAACTGGACTCTATTTAAATATTTGATATCTTTTCTATTAATTATAGTAAAAAAATATATAAAATAGTTAACTATATATATATTATATTCTAACAGAGTTTAATAAAAATATAGAAATATATAATAAGACCCAAATATTTCTAAACCAAAAGTTATATAACAACTAAATAGCTATTTTTAGTAAAGAAAGGACTTGTAAAAAAAAAAAAATAAAAATTAATAATTAAATATTTATAATTATAGATTTATCTATATATTTCCAGATATTTAACTATTATATAGACTATAGAAACTTCTATAATATTCTATCAAGACTTCTAGCCCTGGCAGATTATAATACTTAAAATTAAAGTAATTAATATAAGACTAAATTCTTATAATAGTATCTAAATAATATATCTATTTTCTAACTTAGAACAGTCTGTCCCGGTAAGAATTAAATATAATTTTCTACTATATTTCTAAAAATACTCAGATATATTGTTTACTCTGATTATTATATTAAATTAAGACTTAACTTATTTTTAAATACTGTTCTATAGTCCTGAAACTGTAAAAATAATATTTTTTCTTTATATAGCTCTAAATTCAGATCTTTAAACAATACCGGAATTTTAAATAAAAACAGTTTATTTATAGACTATACTATTTCTTTAATCTATTCAGAAAAGTATATAACTAGCTTAAGAATTATAGCTTTATAGTCTAAGATATCTATAGATTTGATTAGAGAGAAATCTAGATTAGATATAGTATTTACTAGTATATATCCAGAAAATTCAATACTATTTTTAGTAAGATTCAGCCTAAATATATTATTTCTAGGTTCAGATATTATACCCACTACAGTATAAATAAGAATCTTCTAGAGGAGTTATAGGTTCACAGTCTATTTT
The DNA here is from genome assembly GCF_009193445.1 of Aspergillus pseudotamarii. NCBI lineage: Eukaryota > Fungi > Ascomycota > Eurotiomycetes > Eurotiales > Aspergillaceae > Aspergillus > Aspergillus pseudotamarii. Next base: position 253 of record NW_022475200.1, on the reverse strand, counting down.
TAATTAGAGTATTAGGCCTAGGAAAGGACCGCAAAGACCAAAGACCGGACCGCACCAGACCGCACCATGGTGCGGTCTGGTCCTCAGATTTAGGGACCGCGTACAGTCCTGATTTTTCTAGGACCGAACCACTGCGGTCTGGTCCGGTCCTGCGGTTCTCAACATTAGGGTCAACATTAGGGTCAACATTAGGGTCAACATTAGGGTCAACATTAGGGTCAACATTAGGGTCAACATTAGGGTCAACATTAGG
>NW_022475199.1:0-3886 GCF_009193445.1 Aspergillus pseudotamarii | reverse complement strand
TTTTTACTAAATCTATATTTATTAGAGTTATTAAATAACCAGTATCAAAATAAATAGTAATTTAATTATCAAGTATCTTAATTTCTAGTATAGCTATTATATATTTCCAGTCTTTAAATAAAATTTCTATTTTTATTTTCAGATTTTTAGAAGTAATCGAGTTAATAATATTTATTATATAGTAAATACTCTCCAACTCTTTATTTTATATATAGTAAATAGATATATATTTATATAATTAATTATTTAATAGAAAATCTCTTCTGTAGTTATAGTAATTAACTACCGATTTTACTTTATAGTTAATATATATTAAATATATTAATTACTATTTATAATTATTAACTTCTTTATATCTATAACTGTATAGATTTTTATAGTTATTCAGAAAGTAGTTCTTTAAATAATCGATTTAATATTTTTATTTATTATATTTTTACTTTTATTCCAAGTTTTTATTATCTGTCTTATTAACTATTTAGATATTAGATATATTTTCTATTTTTTTCTAATATATTATATATAATTCTTCTATTATTTTTTCTGAGTGTCCGACTATATTTATATAGTAAATATCTTTTAAACAAGCTCGGGGTACTCTTTTAGTTAATAGAAACCAATTATTATTTAATAAATAATTTAATCTTAATTCTTAGTACTATTAGAAAAAATAGTCTCTTTAGTTTATTTCTTATTAATTCTATTTCTATCAATTTATATAGAATATATTAAAGTTAATTAATTTATCTACCAGTAATAACTAGTTTCTATTTTAATTTAGTATTTAATACAGTATTTATAATAGTAACTAGTTTTAGTATAGTTTATTTAAATACAGGACTTAGTATATCTAATAAGAATTTCAGTACTGTGTAGTTTACTATAGTTATCAGTTACTATATCAAGAATTAATATAGTTTCAGTTAATATTTTAATTTCTATAACTATAGTTAAATAGTCTTTCTTAGATTTTTTCTTATAATAGAGATAGACTCTGATATCTCTTATCTATTAAACTACAGAAAAACAGTACTTTAAATTTATATAATTAATAATTTCTTATTAAATTCTTTTATATTCTATATTTTTAATTAAGCTTATTAAGAAATACTCCCAATATAATATCTATAATTAGTTCAGTAATATCTCTTCTTAATAAAAACTTTAAATAGGATTATACAAATATTAACTAGTTATATATACTATTAATATTAGTAGCTTATATATATTATAGTAATTTCTATATATATACTCAAGAAGTCTTTCTACTACAAATATCTCGGAAATTATATAATAAAGTAATAAGTTTTTCAAAAACTTTAGAGATCCTAAACTTAAATTATTAAATAAATAATTCTAACCAGTTTTCTTTAAATAGTATATTATATAAACCGATTTTCTTAAGCTATATTAGTTTAGTTATAAACTATTTTAAGACAGCTTCTTTAAAATATAAATAGATATTATTTCTAATTACTAATTTAGACTTAAAAATTATTATATTATATATTTAATTAATAAATATATAAATATTTTTATAATATATTTATATTTCTTAATTCTTTAAAAAATTACCAGTTTGGTTAATATTTTCTAGTTAATTGGAATAGAAATAGTCAATATTTTTAGTTTTTTAGCTATTAACTGGTAGTTATTTACTATTTATATCTTTGTTATTTTATTCCAGTAGACTAAATTTATTAAATTTATCTGGTAAATCTTGATTACTCTGAGAACTCGGAGATTCAGAAAATTTAGATTAATTTTTTTATTCTTATTTATTTTATAATTCTCTATTATTTAATCGCGGGTAATTCTAAAGTACTTCTATAGTTTATATTAATTTATTAAGCTGTTACTCTATTCAATTTTAGTTTTTTAAAAATCTTTCGAGTAGCTATTAAATATTTGATATATTATTTACTATTTTATTCTTTTTACTATTATTATCTATTTCGGTAATCGGAGAGTATATAGATAGTTCGAATATAGATTAATTATTATTTTTAGTAGTTTTTTCAGATTTTGTTATCTAGTTAGATAACTTTTCTTTGATTTACAAGAAAAATAGAGTTAATTAAGAACAGAAGTTAAATAACTAATAAATAGTACTCTCAGCTGTTCTATAAATAAATCTAGTTAAGTATTGAACTGTGGTTAGTTATACAGTATTTATAAGAGAGATTAATAACTCAAATTAAACTATACTAGCTATTAGAATTTATAAAAAAATAAATTTACTGTTTTATTAAAATCCGGAGATATATTCCAGTAATATTATTATTAATAATATCTATAAAATAATTAATTTTATTTTTAAATACTGCCGGTCTAATAGTCAATCTAGTTTAATAATTTTTGAGCTGTTTTATTAAGTACTTATCTAATTATTAAATTTTTTCTTGATAATATAGACTGATACTAGAAATAATCTGACAGCTTTGTTTAATAATAACCGGTTTATATTTTAGTTAAGAGAGTAGAAGAACTACTATTTATACTTAAACTTTTTATAGATTTCTATAATATAGTTAATATATAAGTAGATTTTATAATTAAATTACTTAATAAGCTTCTACTTATCTACTCTTCTAAAATATTAAAATTTATATATCTATTATATTAGCAAGATAATATATTTTTTGATTATTAAATAAATATAAGATTATTAAGCTATAGTAAATAAATAGAGATTATTAAAAGTAAGCCAAATAATAGGAAATAATAAAGGATAATTAACTAATAAATAGATTAAACAAAATTCAGAGTAAAATAATTAAAATATTTATATACAGAAAACAGTAAATAGAATTAGTCTTAATTTATATAAATCTGACTAAATTTTACTAATTAAGTAAATTAAAACAGATTAGCTCTTCTTTATACAGAGATTAATTATTAATTACTAATATTAATTTAAAATTAGATAGAAAATAATAGTAGTCTCTCTATAATTACTATTTATTGTGTCTATATACTAAGAGTAGATAATAATAAAGTTATTTTCTTATAGTTTGTGTTCTAGTAGCCGATAAGCAGTTTATATACCATCTTCGGCAGAATAGCCATAACAATATCTATAGATATAAAATATTCTATAAAAACTTTTTTTAAAATACTCTATATTACTAGTAACTATTCTAATTTATTTTTAGATTTAGAAAATTAGAAAATTTATTAATATTAATTTTTAATATTAAAAATAATTTTAATTTTTTTAAAAATTTAATACTAGATTAATAATTTTTATATTTCTTAACTATAAGATCTAACCTAGAAGGGATGAAAGAATACAGTGCATTCAGTTTAGGATAGGGCCTGTTTGGCGGACGGGCGGGTTTAGAGTCAATATACATTTGTTTTAAACTGCCTATATAGACTTGTAATACCCCCGCTAATTAGATCAGACTTAGAACTGGCTAGATTACTTATATTAATTCCCTATATTGACTATCTATTTTATAGTATATTAATTGCTTAGAAAAATATAATATTATTAGTATAAATTTTATTATTAAATTTTATTAAAATTAGCTATTACTAGTAGAATTTCTAACTGTCTATCTTTACTACTCCGATAATATATTTAGAGTTGATTATATCTATTTATTATTTACTGTGGTACTCAGAGATAATTTCCATATACTATAAAAGTAACAGAATCTTATTATAATCAGCCCAATTCTAATCTAGAAGGAATAAAAGAATACAGTATATTCAGTTTAAAATAGGGCCTATTTGACAGATAGACAGATTTAGAGTTAATATATATTTATTTTAAACTATTTATATAGATTTATAATATCTCTGCTAATCAGATTAAATTTAGAACTGGTTAAATTATTTATATTAATTTTCTATATTAACTATCTATTTTACAGTATAT
>NW_022475198.1:0-3932 GCF_009193445.1 Aspergillus pseudotamarii | reverse complement strand
GGGGGGGGGTTGGAGTATAGAAAGTATATAGAACCGTTTGGCCCCGTTCTACATAGCTTAGAGGCTTTGGTTTTGACAATCTCAAAGAATACCGTCTCTACAGACATTCTGCTTCCGCTATATATATCAGCATGGGCCGGATTATCAGAGTGGCGGCTGTCCAAGCAGAGCCCGTGTGGAACAACTTGGAAGGCGCAGTGGACAAAACAATATCGATTATTCAAAGTGCTGCGAACGAAGGAGCCAATGTTATTGGCTTCCCAGAGGTATGGATTCCCGGGTTTCCTTGGTAAGTGACTACACCCAGCTTTTATACATCATAATTTAACCTAGTCCAGGAGCATCTGGTCTCGCGGCGCGGTGGAAAATACACCATATATGAATGAGTATTTTAAGAATTCGCTAGAGAGGGAGTCGCCAGATATGGATCGAATTAGATTGGCAGTGAAGGAGGCTGGAATATTCTGTGTTTTGGGGTATTCCGAGCGCAATAGAGGCAGTCTGTATATGGCTCAGGTGCGATGATCTTCAATCCTACAATACATTTACCTTCCTGACCATGAGCAGTCTTTCATCGATGAAAATGGCGATATTATTCACCATCGTCGCAAAATGAAACCCACCCATATCGAGCGCGGCTATTGGGGAGATGGACAAGGAGAGTCCATTCGACCTGTCGCTAACACATCCTTTGGAAACATTGGAGCTCTCAACTGCTGGGAGCATCTCCAGCCTTTACTGAAATATCTCGAATACTCGCAAGATGTTGAGATCCATGTGGCCAGCTGGCCTCCGATCTGGGATAAACGGGAAGGGATCGAATGGGCGGACCATATGACGGCAGAAATGAGTACAAAGATTTGTCAAACTATGGCCGTCGAGGGGACTTGTTTTGTGTTGATTTGCACGCAGGTGATGAGTGAAGAAAGCAAAAAGAAGAGTAACTTGGAGGATTTCAAATTTGCCCAATGTCCCGGCGGTGGATTCAGCATGATATTCGATGCCTTTGGGAAACCCCTAGTCAAAGCGCTCCCGCCAGGGGAAGAAGGAATCCTTTACGCTGATGTTGATCTCGACCTCAAGAGACAGGCGCAGCAGAGCTTGGATGTTGTCGGCCATTACTCTCGGCCAGACCTATTAAGCCTTACCGCGAACGCTACGGAAGCTAGACCTGTGACTAGAATGCAGGACAACAATAATAGTCATTGATGGTCCTTTATATGGCCGAATAAGAGAACCCAGTCTTGGCCAGACTGGCTCTTTAGACTCGAGTCTAGTGTCCACGGCAGTTGTGTGTCGACAGCAGTCCAGTAACGGCTCCTGTCTCGCTAAAACCGCAACTCTGTAAAACGCAAGTCAATGAAGTAACTTCAGGTTAGTAACCCATTGTGAATAGTAGATAGTTCTCTGACACCCATACTCGATCTAAGATTGTACTATTACCAATTTTCAACCAAAAATGGACTACATGATCTACTATTGTGACACTTCTAGAGTCCAGGCACTTTTTGTTGTCGAGCAGACTTTGCTCAATACCAATTGACCAAATGCTGACTGCTTAGCCAAGCAATGGGGCTGGAATCTAGACTTACACCCAGTGTACCACCCAACGCCCAAACAAACAGGCAGCCAATGGATTTACGAGGTGCAGTTCGTATCTGTAGGTACAGTCAGATACGAAAATAGACACGATGTAACCTTGCAGAAACTGGATGTTGCCTTTTATTGTTGGGGTCTTTTTAAAAGGCCTCAAATGCCGCTTAGATTTTTACATTGTACTCTCTACCAATTTCGCAAATCGGCCTATCAACCCTTAGCTTCTAACCTAGTGCCTTCAAGATGCAGTTTTCCTCTATCATTTTTGTTATTACCGCTCTTCTAGCTGTTGCAGTCAGCGCCGCTCCTGCAGAGGCGGGCAAGAGTAATTGCGGACATGTGTGCTTCTCTAAAGACCATAAATGTCCTAGTGGATTAGTGAGTCATCCCTTATAGCTTTTGTTTGTATTATTTTTCACTAACGTTTTGTTTAGCATCTCAAAGGTGTAGGTACCGACGGCTCATTTTTTTCTTGTGAATACTAACCATGTTGATAGTTCAACAACAACCAATGCTACCGCTGCTGCCACTAGATTCGCTTCTTAGAGGATTTTGTTTATTGGTTGTCTAAGTTGTCTTGCTACGTCTATGTATCATAGCTGGAAATACGAATATGTACAAACTCTTACATCTGAATTGAAGTATACCATTAAAACAATAAGCACCAGATCCTATCCATCGTGCTCTATTATTAAATCACTAGAATTAATCAATCAGTTATAATTGGTTGATTTTCTCCCCGATTCCCCGTGTGCTCATACTTCGGCTTCCACATAAATCAGTCGAAAACAAAAAGTTTCGCAGTGAAGATCCACTGTACAAGCTATTCTTCTGCAGAAATTGCTAATTCATAGCTTTCATGTGCCGTCCATGTGAATTAAGGCCACTGACCTCCCTAATGTATCCTTCTTCAGTAACACCATCACCTGTACCACCATGTTACAGAACCTACAAACTACTGGATTGAAGGCGGCCATGAACAGCAAATAAGAAGACAGGAAGATATATACTGTCTGGAGCAAAGAACACTAATAAACAATTCTGATAGAAAGTATTATACTAAAATATATAACCAGAACAATAGTGTATTTAATACTAATAGTATAAATATATCAATATAATCTATATATACTAAGATAGTCTAGATAAACCAAACTCACTGTAAGAGATACTGCTAGGGCTCAGTATTTCACAGGACCAAAAGATCATAATAATTCTGGATCGACGATCCTAGAGTTGATATCGGGTCGCGTTCCGGTCCAAAATCTAGGACCCGGCCCTAACCCGGCTCCGGGGCAGGTGTTTGATAGGCAAACCTGTACCGGCCCCAAACCCGCGCCGATTTAGGTAAACCTGATAAAAAAAAAAAAAAGAAAATCTGCATAGATTTTGCTGATTCAGAACAGATTTTAGTTCTAGAATCTATTTCTAGAAGCAGATCCTAGATCAAGGATCCGATCCGGAAAATTACCGGGTTCAGAGCGAGTTTGGGGCGGGTTAGCGGGTGACCCAACCAACTCTAGAGCTAATACAAGTACATTATCTAAAAATCTATGATATAGCCTGTCTACTCTTTCAAGTCATAACTTTTATTACCAAACAGATATAGCAGTTAGCTTAGTCTACTGAGGTATATCGTTAGTCCTAGTATAACAGGATAACGCGTAGAGTGGTTATCGGGTCGGGTTCGGGTCCTAGATCTAGGAACCGCCCCCGAACCGCTCCGGTTTCGGGTTCTAGACCTAGGACCTGTCCCCGCCCCGCCCCCGCGCGGATTTATATTAACCCGACCCGCCGGTTCCCCGCCAAGGAATGTACTATACCTAATATAGTATAGCCCGTGTATACTAATCTAACTATAGTTAAATTTAGATTCGGGGAATCCGACCTGATCTAACCTATTTATTTTTATTATATAACTGTAACAGTAGCTACTTTAGATAACAAAATTCTATTATAAATAAGATACTGGCCGGCTATCCTAATATATAAATATATTTATACCAGAATCATAATTTATATAGAGAATTTTAAATTTCTAATTTTTAAGTAATTTATTCTATAATCTATTATATTTTCTATAGAAACTACTATATAATTCTAAATAGTCTTTAGCTTATTAATACTATAACTCTAAAATCTATTAGCCAACTATATTTTATATATATACTAATAAATAGATTTCTTATTCTATATAGTAGTATCTCGAATAGATTATATATATATATTTATATTATACTGTATATATAATAAAAGACTCTAAGTAAAAGATTAAACTTTTAATATAGTAATATATTATATATAATATAAAGAATCAAGGACTAATCTATCTATAG
>NW_022475197.1:0-3994 GCF_009193445.1 Aspergillus pseudotamarii | reverse complement strand
AATAAACTTTTATATAAAAAAAGTTACTGAGATAGAGAAAATAATTATCATTAAATAAAAGTTTATTAGAGCTATAGAAGAGTTATTAGATATATAAAAACTCTATAGATCTATTAAATAGGATTATCTAATTTAATATATATATAAAAACTGTAGCTACTCTCTAAATCTATAAAAGATTGGCAACTCTCTATCTCTCATAATATACTACTACTTGTAATCTCAATATAATATTATCTATTTCGTTTTTATTAATTTGATCCGGTACTGTGAGAAATTAATAAAAAAGTAGATATAAATTATAAAGAGTAGTATATCCCAGAGAATAATAGTAAATAGACTAATTAGTAGAAAAGAAAGTATAACCAGGACTGGTTACAGTCGGTACTAGTAGTAGGTTCTCCCCAGTGGCCTTATCGTGCTATGTCACGATGCAGTTGACTTCTACCTATTAGAGGGGGTCATTTAGACGACAGATAGCGAAGACTTCACTCATGGTCTTGCACCGCTATCATTATTCAAAGAACTCCTTCACCCACTGAATTACCACTGTCTTGAGCTGTCTGCCTGGTTAACCACTCGAAAAATCTATCGCTCGAACCGTTTTGAGATACTTAAGTACCGGATACTACCTATTGAATACTATCTACGAAGATCTGTGGACTACAAACTCGTTTCTGAATTCTGTCTGTTTCGGTATATTGTGACGGAAAACCTGGCTCGAAGTCTAGTGGTTAGAATACTTGTGCTTGGAATGCTGTGCGTGGGATACTGTATGCTGGGAATAGCTTTTATGTTTTGACTTTGCGTTAGAGCAATTAGTGCTACTGTGTCTATCTTTATGTAGGGTAAAAGCTACTAGGGAGCTACATACGGCCTTTGGCCGCGAAAAGCCTGAGGAAAACAACAACAACAACAACAACAGCTACAACATCCTTACGTTGGAGGGTGGTCAATTAAGGCGCATTGAAATCGCGGTTGGTGCGCAGGGTCCTTACCGTTTACGTTAGTCTCCGTGATCACAGCCCGCCTACCAGGAGCAGAAGTTGAGCCGGAGGAATTGCACACAGAGTTGTGGCGATTAATGAAGCACATTGGGGATCGCCGCCACCTGACACTTGGCAAGCTGAGACACGTTACTCCGCTACGGACAGAGAACACCTATCATTGGCATTTTCTGCAGGTAAGTTCAAATTATTTCTCCACTGCGCTAACGCTCAGACCACATTCTGGAACGATCACAAGGCATTGCTGGGGCGCAAGAATAACCAGATAACACCTCGCCAAGCCCGAACTAAGGAGAACCACTTGGATTCTAGTAGACATAGGATCCACAAAAAGAAAAAAAAAAAAAAAAAAAAAAAAAAAAAAAAAAAAAAAAAAAAAAAAAAAAAAAAGAACAAAGAATAAAGAAAAAGAAAAAAAAGAAAAAAAGAAATATAAGACAGAAACAGAGAAACACTGAAGGGAGATTAAGGGTGTAGTATCCTATTCTACAGACTATTTTTCGCTGGAAAAAGACTAACTAAATGCTAGTTATCAGCTTCCAGCTTCCAGCTTTCTTGGGCTAAGTTATATATTTTCAGACCTTTTTCCTCTAATTATTATACGCTAGCCTAGTTCGGCAGGGAATTGCCCCGATCCAACTCGCGAAATTAAGATATGCAAACTGGTAGACACCATCGCTTTGGCTATTAGGTTTCGGTACCTGGTTACCGGGACAAACTATTGAACTTTGGCTACGCCAGCACGACCTGTCATTGGCCTGTACTTGTATAACAGTAGGGGACTCCAAGTCTCCAGCCTCGCGTTTGAGGAGGGTAAGTCCTCCAGTAACTGTCTGCTTTCGTGCCACTAACAGCAAGTTACAGGAGATCCACAGCAGCACCCTTATAAGATTCACACCTTCCTACCACACCTCGAGTTTTGGCTCACAACCTTACAGCTTCCTCCCATCAATTAATATCCCTGGGATTGTCTCCTTTCAGAAAAACAATCTTCAGGATAATTTAGCCACCGATATCACACATCATTTAGATCAACAAATATGGCCAGGTAGTAGACCCTTAAGCCTACATTCAAGCAAGCCTTCTTAGATCCCAAGTAGAAAGGAGACCTTCCTCCTCACCTCTCAAAGGTCTTCGCGCGGCTTCCAAATCTTGACAGGAAATTACAGAACATTATAAGAAGTTGTGTCATAAAGCTTCTAGATTATTCCCAACATCCTACCTAAGTCCCCCCTCTAACCATTGTGTCAATGTCATAGCAAATAGGCACGTATTGTCTACATCTCCGACTCTCGCGTCAACCTTGTAAGTCCACATACCACTCCTCAAAAACATTGTAGGAATCTGAAAATCTAGTAAAATATCACTGCGGTCGCTACTAGGCATATAGTCAACCTGAACCCCACGGGCGTTACGAATAGTGAGGTGGGCTAGATCATTAAAGGGCGTAGTCTTCAATGGCCCTGTAGTGGAGTCTTCATTGCCATGACTACCATCGGGGTAGACAGCAGAGGCGCTCACTTTGAGGGTCGCATTGACCAGGCCCTCGTCAGGAAGTGCCAGCTCCTTCTTTTTAGATTCAGGCAGGTAACCGCGCAGGTAGACGAAGAAGACACGATCACTTTATCAGGATGTTAACATCAAAATATTATTATTAAGATTAAGCTGCACTTCAAGGAGAGGGATGATCTTACGCGATAATAGGTGTCGGGGCAATCTCAAGAAACTCGATCTTGAATATCTGATTATCCTTGGGCACGGTGTCGTAGATGGCATCGTTATGGCCAGGGACCATGTTGTCTTGTTGGGCCATAATATCCTCGCTGACAAGCAATTCTTGCTGTGTGGGGTTGGTCTTGGCAAGAGCAGCGAGTGTAGCGGTGCAAAGAGACAAGGTTTGCCGGAGAATTGATTTCATCGCGTGGCAGCGGTTGTAGATTAAAGTTTTAAGACAGCTCAGGGTGAGTTTAGCAATGAGGGACGAGAGGAGTGTTGGATTTATGTCACTTGACTGCCTCCCAATAGCTGCCCTAGGTAAACTAGCATCCAACCACAGCGCTGCGGAATTCGGATCGTCCAGACATCTGACATCGGCCGCATAAAAATATGCGCAATCGTCGAAACGCAGACAGGAGCAATAATATTCAGATTTCTATATATATAGATATTGTTATTATAAGGGACAGATTCAGGGCAATTCTTAACCACCCAGCAATACTTATATATCTTTTTCTTTTTACTACTAGATAATCTCTGGGCTTGTTACATAGAGTGGTTATCGGGTTGGGTTCGGGTCCTAGATCTAGGAACCGCCCCTGAACCGCTCCGGTTTCGGGTTCTAGACCTAGGACCCGTCCCCACCCCGCCCCCGCGCGGATTTAGATTAACCCGACCCACCGGTTCCCTGCCAAGGAATATACTAATCTAACTACAGTTAGATTTAGATTCGGGAAACCTAACTTAATCTAATCTATCTATTTTTATTATATAACTGTAACAGCGGCTGTCTAGATAATAAAATCCTACTGCAAGTAAGATTCTGGCCGGCTAGTTTAATATATAAATATATTTATACCAGAATTATATAGAGAATTTTAAATTTTTAATTTTTAAATAATTTATTCTATAATCTGTTATATTTTTTATAGAAATTACTAGACTGGCGTTTGGCTAGGTTAGGTTAGGTTAATGGGGTCAGTTATACCTAATTGGTAGGTCATAACTAGGTTATATATATATATATTGTACTGTCTGTGGTTAATCAGCGGTTAACCTAGTTCTGCCTGAGGCGACCAACTAAGCCTATTTAGGCAGGCGGTGAACTAGGGTTGCTTAAAATACTGCCGGCAGAAAATAGCCCTAACCTACCGCCTACTAGAACAGGCTTAGTTCGGTGCCTTGTGGCCTTATCAGGCAGAACTAGGTTAACCGCGGTTAACCTAGTTTTAACCTTAACCTAGGTCGGTTAAACATTTTTATACCTTAAC
>NW_022475196.1:0-4074 GCF_009193445.1 Aspergillus pseudotamarii | reverse complement strand
TATAAATATTAATTACCGGAAGATTTTTAAAAAATAGTCTCTTTGGAGACTTATATTTACTATTATTACTTATATTTTAATTTACTATTACTTTTTTTATATTCTAATTTACTATATTAATTATCTACTGAATTATCTAGGACTTGTATTTACTATTATTTATTTTATACTATTACTTATATTTTAAAGAAAAAACTGTAGAATACAGTTTTTAAAGATAATAGAATTATTATAACTATTCTACTAATTTATTAATTAGTGGTAGAGAAAGTAATAAAGAAACCGCTTATCGGCCAGTAGTTAGACCAATAATAAGAGAACAACTTTATCATCAACTACTCTCGGTGCAATAGGCACAACAGATATTATAGATACTGTCAGCTGCCCTAAACCTAAAGCGGAATAGTCTTAGGGCAGATTAGGAAAGGTCAATATATCAAAAGATAAATGATTGATTAGATAACTAAATCAAATAGAAAGCTAGGGTTGCCTGACTAGGAACCCTAGGTCAGATAGAATAGGAAACTAGGGCTCATTCAGATGGGGCCCTAGGTCAGATAGATTGAAGAAGGCAACTAGGGCTTAGGCAATCAAATCCCTAGGTCAGAAAAATTAAAGAGATTGAAAGAATAAATAGATATCTGATAGTTAAATAGTTAGTTGACAATCTGCTTAAAAAAAAATAGGAATTCAGAAAAAATTGAATTAGATAGAGATCGGCAGACTTTTTATATTTAATTAGGGCTAGTCAGTAGAATTAGTAAATATAGAAATAAGTTATAATATAACTTATTCTGACTTACTAGGTATAACTTATAGAATATAATTTATAGAATATAATTTACTATTTTAACTATAGTTAAAATAAGATTTCAGACTAGTCCTAAAGAGGTAATTTTCTAGAATATTTTCTAGAAGGAAAATATATCTCTAATATTATTTAATAAGAAAATTTCTTAGAAAGATTCTAGAATATTTCTTAAATAGAAAATATATTTCTAATATATTCTCCCAGATTTAAATATCTATTTTTAAATAAAAATAGATATTAAATCTGAATAGAAATCAGTAGATAGGCAATATTGAAAAATTGATATAGAAATTAAATTAAAATTGATAGAAAAAATTGAATAGATTGAAATAGGACAGATTTAATTTAGACTCTAGAAATCGATAAAAATAGAATAGGATTTATTTAATTTAAAGCTCTAGATTGAATCGATTTTATTAAATTAATTAGATATATCTGTTATATTTAGATATCTTAGAAAAATCTGATATTTCTGATTAGGTAGATTTTTAGTTAGACTATCTGTAGATATCTGATTAGTTAGTTTCTAAATAATTTTAATATTTTTAGTTCTAATTTCTTGTCTAAGTTAATGATTTTAAATATTAATATATTTCAGCTTAGATCTATATATAGAATAGTTATCTATAAGTAATTAAATAGTCTATTTATTATTATATTTTATATAAAGTTTCTAATTAGAGTTAAACCCTAGAATCCTAAATAGATATTTCTATTATAGAAATTGTCTACTAGTATTAGTTAAGGTTAATAACTCGATCTTAATAGTAGATAATATAACTGTTTTCTATTTCCTAGCTGACTAATCTATAGATCTATTATATAATTTATAAATATATTCTTTAGAGCTTTTTTTGTCTAAATAATCTATAAAAGCAGTATTACTAGCTATAGAAAAAATAGGGCTAGAGTTAGAATTTAATTTTAATATCCTAGTTTAATTTGATTAATCAAAATCTATAGAACTAGAGCTATATTCTAAATATTCTATAAATAGATATCGGGTTTTATATAGATATAGAATTATATAATTAATAGCGACTATATATCTAGAGCTAGAATTTAGTAGGTTTTCTAATAGGATCTAATAGGTCTTTATAATATTAGATCTAGATATAATTAATATATATAAAATTAAACCGATTTTTTACTGATATTTATAAATATATAGAGATGAGGTCCTATATAGAAAATTAGATAGATCTAATTTTTTTACTGGTAGGGGAACTCTAGACATTTTCTGATTAATTAAATAAAAGTAGTAAGTAATTTTATTAATATAATTTATTTAAAAAATCCAGATTTTTCTATTAGAATAATTTTTAATAATTTTTATATTAATAAATCTAGTTATTTTATCTAGATTCTTTATCTGATAGATAGATAATAATCGATTTTTAAAATTGATTATTTTTTAATAATTTTTATAATAATATATTAAAATAATATTATTTATATATATTATTAAAATAATATAATTATTTATATATAGATAAAAGTTTTCAGAAATAGATTTAAACTCTAGAAATTCTAGGGTTTACTTTATATCTTTCTATTATAAAAATAGTAACTGTTTTAAGTTATATAGGACTCTATTTAATTTTAGAGCTCTATTTTTAGACCTATATCTAGATAATTGTGAAATATAGATTATTTTATTAAAAAGACTATTTAAAAAGATATTTATTATATCTAATTAAATAGTTTCTAGATCAAAAGTAATAATTAGAGCTAGAATAGTCTTAAATATTCTAGAAATTAGGGTTAAAACCCTAGTTTCTAGTTAATTAGAGGCTTGTAAATTATCTCTAATATAGATTCTGGTTTTAAATTCTATTAGAAAATTACTAGAATTGTATTTATATTTAAATATCTATTTTAGTAGTAAAATATTGATTTTTTCTATTTTTTCAGTTGAAATAGAGGTCCAGGTTTTTATCTAAATTAGCTATCTATATTCTTTTTCTACAGTTAATAGCTATTTAGATTTAAATTTAGATTTAAGTATTTCTAATCAATTAGAAGACTCTGAAGACAGATTATTTTTAGAATACTTTTTATTAGAGCTTTTATCTGAATTTACCCTAATTTCTGATAAAAAAGTATATAAAAATGGTCTAAAATTATTCTTTTTAATTAAAAAATTTCTAGGAGCCTACTTAGGTCTAGAGTTTAAATTATCAAATAATTTAGATCTAGATCTTTTGATTGTATCTAAATTAATAAATTCTGATCTATAGAAATCTGTCTTATTGAAATTTCTATTATTAATTAAAACTATTGATATAGAGACCCTAGATAATTTCCTAGATATAGAGATAGATAATCTAGTAGACAGTCTAGTAGATACTCTAGAACTAAATAAAAGATCTCTAGTAGATAGTATAGATAGTTGATTATCTAGAATTTAATTATTTTAATCAATTTAATTAGTTTGATTAGTTTGATTGATTTAATTAATTTTATTAATTTTATAATTTTTCTGATTATCTAGATCTAGATCCTCTAGATCTGATTGGTTATATAGAGTAGGGTCTATTTCTACTAGATCTAGGATTTAATCTAGTTCTAAATAATTTAGAATTTCTAATAGATTTTGCCCTGAATTATTATATAGATTCCCTATATAATTATCTAAATCCTGGCCAAAAATATAGGATTTATCAAAAATATAATCTCTTGTAAATATAACCTTTTTTTAAATAGGAATCTATATTCGCTATATATTTAGGGCTATATACCCTATTAGATAGCTAATTAAAGCCCTAGATTTAAGCTTATTTAATCGGGATATCTTAATAATCTGGGTATAGGCCCTATAGCCATATCTTTTTAGATTAGATAGGTTAGGCCTAGATTCTATAAAATTAGGGCTATTTTTTAGATTCCTATATAGAATCTTATAAGACAATTTTTACTAAATAGATTTAGTAGATAAGTAATTTAATATATAAATTACTGAATAGGCAGTCTTAGACTATAAAAAGAATAGAATCCCTGAATTAGCCAATAAAAGATAGATTTTTAAAATAATTAGAGTATCAGCTCTTTCTAAATAAGGGTTTTATTTAGATTATTTTATTAGACTAGTAATTATTTCAATTTCTAGATTTTTATAAAATATATAAAAATTAGCAAGATTTCTATTATTATTTAAATAAAATTGCTTAGAATTAAATCTATAGAAATTTCTGATATAATTTACTAGACTGGCGTTTGGCTAGGTTAGGTTAGGTTAATGGGGTCAGGTATACCTAACCGGT
>NW_022475195.1:0-4734 GCF_009193445.1 Aspergillus pseudotamarii | reverse complement strand
AATTGATATATATCAATTTTTCTATATAATCTAAATATCTAGAATTATCTTGTATATCTGATTTTAAATATTTAAATAATTTTAGATTTTAACTCGGATCTCTATTATTAGAATAGTTTCTGGTCTCTATAAACTAAATACTTTTTAATCTCTACTATCTAAACAGTCTTTGGTCTCTATAAATTTATTACTTTGGATAGTCTTTGATTTTTGATCTTTACTAGCTAACTACTTTAAATAGTCTCTGGTCTCTGTTAACTAACTAATTTTGGGTCTCTATAGAATATCTATTTAGTATCTATACTGAGTAGGATATATTAATTCTTTCAATATTATATATTATATATTATATATCTCTACTATTGTGTACCCGGTATATATATATATATTTTAATCTATTTAAAATCCCGCTACCGCTGCTTAATCTCGATATATATTTACTATAACTAGTAAAATAATATAAATAACTGACTATACTGGTCCTATATCTTGGCTATAATTTATTTAAAAAACTATTTAATCTGTGATAAATTCTACTAGTTAACTTCTAATCTCTATAATTATTATATCTATAATTACTGAATTTACTATACTTATAATCTATATAATATTTCTACTATTATTAAAATTATAATATTATAATATTTATAGTTTATTTAATTCTATATCTATTATCGGGGATATATACTCTATAGTATTCTGTATTTCTAGTATATATTATACAGAGTATACTAAATCTTAGAAAATTATATAAATAATATTTATTTCTGTACTATCTGACTCGCAGGACTATAATATAAATATAAATTATATTTATTCTAGTTATAGTTCTGTATTATATAAATATAATATATTTATTACTATTGAGAGATATTTTACTTAATTAGTTTCTTATTTAGTTACTATATATAATTCTGTATCTGTTACTGAATATTAAATACTATCTATTATTAGATCTGTATCCGCTGTTATTACTGTTCGATAATAGAAATTAATAAAATTAGAAATATAATTAATTAATTACTAGGAAAATAATTCTTGGTATAACTAGAATATTTAAAATAGTCTATATAGTCTACTCGGTTTGAATAATCTATATAGTTTAAATAATTTAAGTTCTCTGAGTTCTTTAAATTTTCTGAATTTTCTAAATTTTCTGAATTCTCTAAATAAACTAAATACTCTGTATAATCTAAATAACTAGAACTAGATAGTATCTACTAATTAAAATTATATCTATTATACTATATCTTCTCTGTATTTTTATTCTGGTAATATTATTACTTATATCTATCTATTAATCTATCTAAATATTAATTTAATATATATTATCGGTATTTTATCTCTAGAATTATATTTATATAATTCTATATTAGCTTATTTTTTTCTACTGATTTATCTATCTAAATAATAATTATTTTACTGGTCTGTCTGTTCTGTTTAACCTATCTATTTTTTTATATATAATTTAATAATATCTGCAGAATTCTAATATAGATAATATACTAGATATTAGAAATATTAATTCCTATATTTAATATATTTATAGCTATAATTATCTGTGTTTAACTCTATATAAATTACTGTAAAATTAATAGCTTGTCAATCTACTGACTATAATATATTTTATATTTTAATTTCTATATCAGTTTAATAATCTACTAAATTATATTTATATAAATAATTATTTTACTTGGTCCAGCCTACTGTATTTACTGTTAGATAAATACTAGTATAGACTTACTAATAAACTATATTAACCTGCCGGGTATATATTATATATAATATACTATATTAAAACAGCTGGTCTAATTCTATAATATATATATTTAATCTATCTAATACTTTATTTACTAGAATAATATTCTCTCTAAGATAGAAAATAATATAACTATTAGTAATACTATCTATATTTATATATAGTTTAACTATCTCAGCTACTATAATTTAGATTAGAAATTCTACTAATTATATAATATTATATAGTATTTATTAATAATAATTCGATTTAACCGCTATATCTGTTTCAGCCAATTAATAAATATATAGAAATTCTCTATTTCTACAGATTTCGAAATTACCAGTATAATTATAATTTTATTCAGAGACTAACAGCTCTTTTATAATATATATAAAATATCTAATATCTAGTACTATTATATTATATTTCTATATAATAATATTAATAATATAATTATAATTATTGTTTTACTGGGCTCTATAAATACTAATAATATAAATAGTATACTTTTTTCTCTACTAGTCTATATTACTGTTATTATAGAGTTTTTACTATTCTAAATTATTTATAATACTACTATCTATATTCTATAAAATTATATAGTTACCTGATCAGTTATCTACTGTAATATCTATATTATATCTATTATATTTAACCGGTACCGCTATATAATCTAACTCTTATCTATCTTCTTCTTCTACAGTATCTGTTTATACTTGTAGAAATTGGAACTAATATTAATATTACTATTAGTTAATATAAATTTTAAAAATTAATACCAGTCTGTACTGAATAGCTAAAATATATACTGACAGTATACTATTATCTCTATCTATTCTATAATTTTCTGTCTGCATACTATCTCTGTAATATATAATAAATATACTATCTGTAAGTCTATAATATACTCTATCTATTATATCTTGTTTATATACTTCTCGGTATCTATATCTAATACTATTTAGACTATCTTCTACTTCTTCTAAATATTATTAGTAAACTGATTACTTAATTATATCTATTACTAATTAATTCTGATAGCAATATTATAGTATATCTAAATATTAATTATATAATATAACTATATCTTGATTTTATACTTTAATATTTTCTATAACTAATCGGATATCTATATCTATTATATACTGGAATCGAGACTCTATATAAACAGTAATATAGACCCTAATATAAATTAGTATATTAAATTTTAATATTAGCTCTAATAGCTATATAATCTAATAATATTATATCTCTAGTTACTAGATAAACAGTAATACTAATTATAAATATTATATAATTAGTTTGTCGATCTTCTATAGTATATACTAATAGATTATTTTAATATTATTACTTATATAAAATTCTTTATAATATATAGATACTAATATAATTATACTATTCTCGATTAATATATTTTACTGCTGATTAATTTTAATATTAATATACTATAAACTAAGCAGTTCTGGAACTCGACTTAATTAATTCCTAACTATATATATTAATACAGCCAGTTTTTCTCTGAATTAGATTACTTATTATAAATACTATATTATTAACTAGAACTAGAACTGTATAGACTAGTAATAATAAATAAAAATCTTCTATATATCTAGCTCAGTCTATATTTACTCTAATAATTATATAGATTTATTTACTAGTTATTATATCTGGGAGTCCTTTAAAAAGCTCTATTCTATAGTACTCTAAATAAGATTATTATATAATATATACTATAAAATAGCTGGGATCTGACTGAATAGTAGTTTCTGACTTAAAATCTACTATATAGTCGCTGTTATTCTATATATAAAACTCTAGAAATTATCTATAGTAAACTGAATATACTAGTATAATAATTAATCAGACTATATCTATATTATATAATCAGAAGTAGTAATATTATAATAAATTTTTAGTCTATATATTTACTAGTCCTATAATATCTCTATAGAGATATATATTCTGCGGACTATTAACTGGTTAATCAGATATATTATCTACTTCTGAAATATTTTCTATAATAAATTCTGGCTTTATAAAATCTATAACAGAAAATTCTAGCTGTATATAGAAAATATAAAGAATAATATAGATCTTAATTATATAGACTTCTTATTCTTACTACTATATATAGAATTAATATCAGTAATAGTACTCTATAATATCTATTCAGTATACTTCTATAACTGCTATTAGACTGGCGTTTGGCCAGATTAGGTTAGGTTAATAGGGTCAGTTATACCTAACTGCTAGGTTATGGCTAGGTTAATAGAATTTCTATATCTAACCGCGGTTAAGTTAAAAATTGGACAGTTAATCTAGATTAACTGTACTTAATACTAAGACTATTAATTCTTATCTAGTAGAGTAGACAGTAAGTTAGATTAACTATAATTAATCTAGTATTAACCTAACTGTTTTAACTAACTATAAGAATACTCTATTAATAATATTAAAAGATTCTGTTTATTAATTATATATAAAAAAATAGTATATTTTTAATTAAAGATTTTATTAAAATTATTATTTTCTATAGTTAAGACAGTATTTTGATCAATTTTAGTTTGGAATAGCTGTATATAGGGAATATATAGTAGAAATATATATAAATATAACTGATATTTTATTATATAGTAATACTATAGTCTTGTATCTCTATAACTAATAGATACTCTTGGCTTTTGTTTAATATAGAGATAAGATACTAATATATTATTATTATATTTATTGAAAAAATATACTATATTCTATATATTTTAGTAATCTTTTACTCTTATTATAAATAACTATAATACTTACAATATTCTGGTAGATAATTTAAAGTTAGACAATTATATAAATACTATAGAACTTAATATTATATAAAATATAATAATTAATATATAATAATATAATCTATTATAACTTGGTATAATAATATATTTTAATAAGATATAACTATAGGAATTAATTCTTTCTTTTAATTTTTTAATATTTAAATATATTTTATATAT
>NW_022475194.1:0-5028 GCF_009193445.1 Aspergillus pseudotamarii | reverse complement strand
TTCTCACTACGTATCATCGCACTTGCTTTCTGTTTTTCTCTTTCCTTGTGTTCAGTCTTCCCGGTCCTCCCTCTTTTTTTTTTTTTTTTTTTTTTTCTTTTTATAGTTCATCTTTCTTCCTGTTCTTTTTAATTTGACTCGACTTGTATATGGAGGCGTGTCGATCCGTCTGCTGGACGTTTCGACGCCTGGCTTGAGCGCTTGTCAGCAAACGCCATTCTTTACCCCCCCCGCTCCCCCGACCGGTCCTTGACATACCAATAATAGTAGTACTTAGTATTGGGTCTCCCCTTGGACGTTATTTGCCCCAAAACCGATCCGCTTTCAAAATCACCCCCTCCTCCATCACCCAAAATTTTCGGGTTGAGTGAAGAAAAGCTTGGGCCATCATTGACTGGGGCTATTCTAATTTCGCATCGTGATGTCCACAACTGCCCCATCGTCAGCGTCGCCATCGGTCGTCCGCAGCCATTCCACAACCTCCCGACCTCCTTCCTATCGCCCTGTTGTCTCGTCCGATAATCCTCACCGAACCCGAAGTGTTGCAGTTAGGCCCGCGACAGCTCATCAATCCTCTCCACAACACCACTATCATCACTCGCAACATAACCATTCGCATTCCCATTCCAAATCACAATCTTATGATCGCCGGCCCCCTTCGAACCAAGCGGTATTTGATAACATAGCTCGTCGAGATTTCGAGCAACCGGTATCCACCCGCCGGAGCAACTCGAGAGAGCGGTCTCAGGAGCGTCCGTCTACTGCTTACCGTGCCGAGCTTCCTTCGAATAAACATCACCGGAACTTGTCCGTCCAGGGTCACCAGCGGGATAGCATCGACATGGCTGCCGCAGGGCCTGTCATGGCCGAGGGCGTCGCTGGCCCGCAACAGGTTGCTTCGAGTTCGCGCCTGCACCCGGGTACCCTTCCGTCGAAGCGTCGCACGACAATCACAACCCCATCAGGGCAGTGGGCTTTAGGAAAAACCCTAGGAGCAGGGAGTATGGGCAAGGTCAAGGTTGGGAAAAATATCGAGACCGGAGAACAGGTGAGCATTTCTTATCAAGAGTCGGTGAACTCGTTCAATTAATATTGTTCATCTCAGGTGGCCGTTAAGATCGTACCCAGGCAGTCGACGGAGGAACATCGGAGTTCACGCGATGCTGAACGCGCGGATCGCTCGAAGGAAATTCGGACGGCTCGAGAGGCCGCCATTGTTAGCCTTGTGAACCACCCATACATTTGTGGTATGAGAGACGTGGTGCGAACCAATTACCACTGGTACATGCTCTTCGAGCTGGTCAATGGTGGTCAGATGCTGGATTATATTATATCCCATGGGAAACTAAAGGAGAAGCAAGCGCGGAAATTCGCACGGCAAATTGCCGGTGCGTTGGATTACTGTCACCGCAACAGCATTGTGCATCGGGACTTGAAGATCGAAAACATCTTGATTAGCAAAACCGGTGACATCAAAATTATTGACTTCGGTTTGAGTAACCTTTTTTCTCCCAGGAGCCTTCTGAAAACATTCTGCGGTAGTCTTTACTTCGCCGCTCCGGAACTATTGCAAGCGAGACAATACACCGGACCAGAGGTGGATGTCTGGAGCTTTGGGATCGTTCTCTACGTCTTGGTTTGCGGGAAGGTACCGTTCGATGACCAAAGCATGCCAAAGTTGCATGCGAAGATCAAGCAAGGCGTGTTCGAGTTTCCGCAGGGGCTGTCCGCAGGTTAGTAATATTATATGCTCACAGCAACCCTTAATGTTCGAGAATAGTCACTGAATTGTGCATAATGGCAGAATGTCGCAGCATCATTTCGCGCATGCTGGTTACTGATCCCAGACAGCGCGCAAGTTTAACGGAAATCATGAACCATCCGTGGATGAACAAAGGATATGGTGGTGCTCCTGAAAACTATCTTCCGCACCGTGAACCATTGCAGCTTCCATTGGACCCAGAAGTCATCAATAAAATGACGGGCTTCGATTTTGGCTCGCCAGAATACATCACCACGCAGCTCACCAAGATCTTAGAATCCGAAGATTATCAGCATGCCGTAAGAACAAGTATACGTGAGCACCCGGCGCCGAATCACGGCGAGAAGAAGCGTGGCATGTTCGATTTCTACAAGCGGCGAAACTCGACGAGCCGAGACACCCTCTCTGCCCCTTCTGCAGAGGCCGTTCAACTGGGAAATGATCCTTTGAATGCATACAGTCCCCTGTTGTCTGTTTATTACCTTGTTAAGGAGAAGCTTGAGAAAGAACGGACCGAGAAAAATCCTGGCGCTCTCGGTGTTCCACACTCATCCGGAGACGCTATGCTCCAGCTGCCTGACCTCCCAGCTCCGGAAGCAGCACATACCAATCAGTATCAAGTGCCAGGGGAGAAGGACAATAGCAGGCGGGCTCGTCCTCGAGCCAGGACCCACGGCGACGATGACCTCACCGAGGGGGTTAAAAATCTCAATCTGGCTCCTGGACAGGGATCTCCTGCTCCCACAGCGTCACAACCAGAAACCCCTGTAAAGAAAGAAAGCACTGCAGCGGGTATCCTGAGGCGATTCAGCACCCGCAGAACAAAGGATCGCGGCCGCGATCCAGACCGTGGCAGGGTCTCCAGTCCTCATGCTCCATCATTAAACGTTCAGCCACCTGCCGACTCGGCCTCTCCATTGTCTAGAGGATTCAGTATGAGAAGGGCCAGGCGTCCCGAGCCAACTCCTGCAAATATTCCTTCTGTGGGAAGCCAGCCGCAGCACCAAGATCTTCTCAAAGCCCCAGGATCCGAAGAGCCGGCCTCACGATCCAACAAATCCCTGGGAAGGTCGACCAGTGTCAACTCGGCTGATTACCGAGCTCGGCGGGCAGCACGCAGGCACGATCAAGACGGAGCAGGCCAGCCACCCCAAACCAGTGGGTCTGATTATTCTGGCGCGAGTGCACATAAAGACCAGACACCTCAGAAGGAAACCAGGACGGGTCGCACGCATGCATCAAGAACGATGTCACTCGGCCATGCTCGCCGTGAAAGTATACAGGCTCGGAGGGCCAGACGGGATGCTGCTAGAGAAGCAAATGTTCCTGAGGAGACTGATGCAGATATATCTGGCGCAGGAACTGCGCTGGAAAGTGCAAATGAAGGGGAAGATTTATCGAAGCCTGTATACCTCAAGGGTCTTTTCAGTGTCTCCACCACTAGTAGCAAGCCACTCTCCGTTATTCGAGCTGATATTATTCGCGTCCTTAGGCAGCTCTCCGTGGACTACGTTGAAATCAAAGGAGGCTTTAGCTGCTGCCACACGCCGAGCATTGAGATAGATAAAGTGGTTGATGTCGGGCCTCCAAGCCCGGATCGGCAGGGCCACATGTCTAATCATCGTCGACGTATCAGTTTCGGAGGGTTCCTGGGCCATGATGATGGCAAGGAGGAGATCCGACACACCCCCAGGTCCCAACGTCGAACTCGTGCTCCGGACCATAGTTTCGTCACAAATTCAGAGGCGTCCGAAGAATATCTTGCTTCACGTGACAACAATGTGGTAGTCGGGGAACGCGTCATGGGTGAGACTACTACGCGAGTTCAAAGCGACACCGGAGAGAACTTGGTACTCCGGTTTGAAATCCTTATTGTCAAAGTGCCGCTGTTCTCTCTGCACGGTATCCAATTTAAAAAGGTCTCCGGCGGCATGTGGCAATACCGAGAGATGGCCAAGAAAATTCTGGACGCCCTGAAACTTTGAAATGCATCTTTAATCTTCATACGGTAGCATGAGACACTGTTGTCAGTCATAAGAATTATGGTTGATGCGATGGTCGGTATCATGAAGCATTTGCATGAGCGTCATGTTTTTTGTTGTATCTTTCCTATGTGCTTTTCTTTTCGTCTCATCTTGCCTCTACATGAATTACCGTCAGCTTCTGGTTTGCATTATATTGAGCTGGCTCATTTCACAAGCCGCTGTTACCGGTCTGTCTTGGTGTATATTAGAACCGAGCAAGGATGATGCATCATGGATTACAGTCGATTTGCCCTTTGTTCGATGCGGCTATTGGCGTTGTTTTGTATATTTGTCCCGAAGTTGTCGCATGGCAACCTATAATGTAATTCTGCATGTCATGTAGGTCTAGAGAGCTAGATCTCATGCACGTAGCATCTAATCTACCAAGTATCGAACTTTTCATGACCAACGCGACTTCCGCAATGATATAGTCACAGGTGTACTGACTGAATTGCTTTCACAATAATGCCCAATGTCTGGTGTCAGCCATTGAGCCATTGATAGGCATGTTACATTGAAGGGCTGTGGTTGGGATGCCGTTGTTATGTATACAAATTGTAGATACGAAGTGTTCGTAGAGATGGAAAGAGCAAGTCTAATTTCTTTTGAATGAGATCAAGCAGTAAAATATTATCTATCATAATACAGAAAGTTAGAGAAATATGGCTTCAAGAGTTCCAAGATATATATCTGGGGAAAGAAGTCAAAGAACTGCGCTGGCCGTAGGAAGGGTATGTTTTATTTAGCCACGCCACCGGATCAGTCTTCGAATGAAAATTAGGTTTTCTTGATATCTCGTACGCTAGTTGCGAATTGAGTGGTTGTACGGGGACTTAAATTACATCTCGTGGACGGGACGAGATGGGAAGTATTAGCCGATACGGTAGCTTTACTATCAGATATAGCCTTTCTATCGAAGATACTTGGATAATGATTCGTGGATATGGTCGAAAAAGGTGAAGTGTTATGGATTATTATTAGCCAGGGCCACCAAAGTAGCAGGCCAATATCAGGGGGTACTCTCTATATATAGATACAGGGATCATTGATTCCGATTGGGATCAATTATAGTGGTCTTTCTACCCAGTGGAATAATAAACTAGTGGGTCAAAAGTCTGATTACACCCGAAAAAATCAGAAAAACGCGACGAATTCAAACTCGATTTTCTCAACCAATTCAAAAGATATCGATCTACAAAGTAGTTCTATAGAATCCCCATATTAATACTTTGTATACCAGCC
>NW_022475193.1:0-5851 GCF_009193445.1 Aspergillus pseudotamarii | reverse complement strand
AATAGTATTATATAGATTTTTATCTATAGTTATAATCTAGAAAACTTGTTTTTTAAATTATCTAATAATATCTAATATAATAATAATTAATTATAACTAATATTAACTCTATATATAAAATAAATTAAAAGAAATATAATAAAAACTATAAAATTATTAGTAATTAATTATAGATTAATCTATAGTTATTAATCTAATTACTATAATCTAATTTACTCTGGCCTATAGTTAATTATAGTTAAGAGATTAATTAATCTTAATCTAACCTAACTAGTGTCGGTTAAGGAATTTTATATCTTAATCTAACCAAGGCCGGTTAGGTTAGGTTATGGCTAGGTTATGGCGGTTAGGTTATGCTACTCTAGTAGTAAGTAATTTTATCAATATAATCTATCTGAGAAATCTAGATTTTTCTATTAGATTAATTCTGAATAATTTTTATATTAATAAATCTGATTATTTTACCTAGATTCTTTATCTGATAGATAAATAATAATCGATTTTTAAAATCGATTATTTTTTGATAATTTTTATAATAATATATTAAAATAATATTATCTATATATATTACTAAAATAATATAGTTATTTATATATAGACAGAGATCTTCAGGAATAGGTTTAAGTCCTAAAAATTCTAGGATTTACCCTATATCTTTCTACTATAAAAACAGTAACTGCCTTAGGCTATATAGAACTCTATTCAATTTTAGAACTCTATTTTTAGATCTATATCTAGATAGTTGTGAAATATAGATTATTTTATCAAGAAGACTATTTAAAAAGATATTTATTATATCTAATTAAATAGTTTCTAGATCAAAAGCAGTAATTAGAGCTAGAATAGTCCTAAATATTCTAGAAGCTAGAATTAAAATCCTAGTTTCTAGCTAATTAGAGATTTATAGATTATCTCTAATACAGATCCTGGCTTTAAATTCTATTAGGAAATTACTAGAATT
Organism: Aspergillus pseudotamarii; assembly: GCF_009193445.1. NCBI lineage: Eukaryota > Fungi > Ascomycota > Eurotiomycetes > Eurotiales > Aspergillaceae > Aspergillus > Aspergillus pseudotamarii. The sequence continues at coordinate 4,890 of NW_022475193.1, read as the reverse complement.
GTATTTATATTTAAATATCTATTTTAGTAATAAAATATTGATTTTTTCTATTTTTTCAGTTAAAATAGAGATCCAGGTTTTTATCTAAATCAGCTATCTATATTCCTTTTCTACAGTTAATAGCTATTCAGGCCTAAATTCAGATTTAAATATTTCTAATTAATTAGAAGACTCTGGAGACAGATTATTTTTAGAATACTTTTTATTAGGACTTTTGTCTAAATTTGTTCTAATTTCTGATAAAAAAGTATATAAAAATAATCTAAAATTATTCTTTTTAGTTAAAAAATTTCTAGGAGCCTACTTAGATCTAGAGTTTAAATTATCAGATAATTCAGATCTAGGCCTTTTAATTGTACTTAAATTAATAGATTCTGATCTATAGAAATCTGCCTTATTGAAATTTCTATTATCAATTAGAACTATTAGTATAGGGGCCCTAGATAATTCTCTAGATATAGAAGTAGATAATCTAGTAGGCAGCCTAGTAGATACTCTAGAACTAGGTAAAAGATTCCTAGTAGATAATATAGATAGTTGATTACCTAGAATTTGATTATTTTAATTAATTTAATTAATTTTATAATTTTCCTGATTATCTAGATCTAGATTCTCTAGATCTAATTGGTTATATAGAGTAAGATCTATTTCTAGTAGATTTAGGATTTGATCTAGTTCTAAATAATTTAGGATTTCTGATAGATTTTACCCTGAATTGTTATATAGATTCCCTATATAATTATCTAAATTCTAGCCAAAAATACAGGATTTATTAAAAATACAATCTCTTGTAGATATAACCTTTTTCTGAGTAGGAATCTATATTTGCTATATATTTAGGGCTATATACCCTACTAGATAGCCAATCAGAGCCCTAGATTTAAGCTTATCTAATCAGAATATCTTAGTAATCTGGATATAGGCCCTACAGCTATACCTTTTTAGATTAGATAGATTAGGTCTAGGTTCTATAAAACTAGGGCCGTCTTTTAGATCTCTATATAGAATCTTATAAAATAATTTCTACTAAATAAATTTAGTAGATAAGCAATTTAATATATAAATTACTAAATAGACAGTCTCAGATCACAAAAATATTGGAATACCTGAATTAGCTAATAAAAGGTGGATTTTTGAAATAATTAGGGCACCAGCCCTTTCTAAATAAGGATTTTGTTTAGATTATTCTATAGGACTAGTAATCATTTCAATTCCTATATCCTTACAGAATATATAGAAATTAGTAAGATTTCTATTATTATCTAAATAAAATTGCTTAGGATTAGATCTATAGAAATTTCTAATATAATTTACTAATTTAATCAGTAAATTAGAAATTTTAGATTTAGATCTTAGAGCTTACCCTATATAAAATTTTAAATAGAGATAATATATATAACGAATATATTATATACCTTTTAAGTCCTTTTTTATATAAATTAGATCCCAATATAGGGTTTTAAATGGGATTTGCCCTATTTTAATAGGTTACCTAGATATCTGTCTTTTTAAATTAGATATCTAACAGATAGAGTAGAATTGATATTTATCTTTTCTAGGATTCACTATTCTAGTATTTAGACTAGAATCAGTTAGGTAACTTAGGACTTCTTTATCTAGATATCCTAGTCTAAAATACTATAAAAAAGATAATATCTAAGAAATTTTAGACTTTTCTAACTGTATAGCCATAGTTATTTTAATTAAATTAGGGCTAGGTAATCTAGACCCTATATTAGTTCTAGATAGATTATCTACCATAGAATCAAAAATTTCTGATTTAGGAGCCTTAGGCTCCTCTGATATATCAGAATTTCTAGATAGATCGAGATTCCTAGACAAATCAGGCCTAGGAGAATCATTGTTTCTAGGGGCCTCTGGGTCCCTAGAGAAATCAGATCTAGGCAAATCGGACCTAGAAAAATCAGGGTTTCTAGAGACCTCTAGGTCCCTAGAGAAATCGGATCTAGGTAAATCGGGCCTAGATAAATCATATCTCAGAGACTCTGCTCTAGGCAGATCAGGTATCTAAGTAGGCTCAAAATCAATAAAATCTATAGAGATCCTAGATATATATAATTAAATTGATAAAGTAGGGCTTTATAAATTAGATAACTGATTAGATAAGGTCTATCTAATTAATAATATTTCTTTATTATTATTGATTTTATATATTGGTCTAAAATCTAGGATTTCAATTCTAGAAGTCCTAGAATTATAGAATAGGCTACTCTTTCTAGCTTTCGAAGCTGATATTATATTTAAATAGAAATTAGATATATAGACACAATTTTAGAGCTTAAAATCAGTTATCTTTTCTAGAAGAATAGTAGACTCTATTAAAACAGTTCTATATCTTAGAATTTCAGTATAGGTATTCCTAATATAGATTTTAGTAGATTTCGGCCTAAAATCTATAAATTTCTAAAAATTGTTATAAATATAGATATCTGACACAGTATTATAGGTCTATAGATCTTTAGGGCTTAGCCCTAGAGATCTAGATAGTAAAGTAGTTTAATCAGTTAAGACTGCTAGGGTTATTGAGATATTTTACCCTGAATTATTAAATTTTTTGATAGCTAAATTATAGATCTTTTTAAATTTAGGATTCTAATAGACTGATTCAAATCGATTTAGGGTATCTGGATCAGATAACCAGCCGCTAGATCTAATTAAGTTATTAATATAGGGATATTTATTAAATAGATAATATCTTCTATTCAGTTCAGATAGACAGGGGTAGAGATATTTTCTAGAACTAGGGTTTCTAGAATTTTAATCTAACTAATCTATTTAATTATTCTGATTGGTTAAATTAGTAGAACTGAGATCAGTTTTACTCTGTAGAGTTACTACAGTAATTTTAGATCTAGAATCCCTAGGCTGATTTGTCTGATTTAGTCTAGTATAATTTCTAAAATACTTAGTTATCTTATAGAAAGGCGGTATAGGCTTATTATTTTTAGATTTTTTAAGTAATTTCTCTTGCCATAGAGCTAAAAATATAGATAAGATATTTAAAATCAATTCTAGAAAATTGAATAGAAATCTAATAGGGCTTTGAATTTTTAGAATATCTAGTTCTAGAGTTTTAGTATATAGATTTTTCTATGTTAATATATAGAATTCTATAGAATCTGAATTAAATAAAGTTTTAAGTTTAGTATATCTCCTAATTAGGTTATGTTTCCTAGATTTATTAGTAGAGGTTAATTTAGTAGATAGAATCCTTAAGATCTAATAGAGTAATTTAGCCGATAGGATTGTCTGTCTATTATTATAGGATATCGAATTGGTAATTACTAATAATAGGGTTAAAACCCCGGTTAAGATTATCTGATACTTCTTTACCCTGGCTTTATAATCTCTAATATAATCTCTATAGAGCTCTCGATTTAATGACTCTAGGTTAAATAGAATATTTGTCCCAGATTAAATATTACTAGAATTAGGCCTAGTAGAGTGGTGAGGTAGGGCAGGTACTCTAGATAAGGTAGGGTCTATATAGTCCCAGATTTCTTTGGCCTCGGTAACTAGTCTGATATAATAGCTCTATTAAAGCCAGTTACATGGCTGACTAAGCTGAATAGATATTTTTAATTTAGCTGATATAATTATGTTTCGGTTTCTATATATAGAAATATATATATAGAAATAATTAATTGATATAATTAAATTGGTTATTAAATTAAGATTTAATAGGGTTAACCCGGGCTCATAACTGTCAGCTGCCCTAAATCTAAAGTGGAATAGTTTTAGGGCAGACTAGGAAAGGTCAATATATTAAGAGATAAATAATTGATTAGATAACTAAATTAAATAGAAATCTAGGATTACCTGACTAGGAACCCTAGGTCAGATAGAATAGGAAACTAGGACTTATTTAGATAGGGCCCTAGATTAGATAAATTGAAAAAGATAACTAGGGCTTAGATAATTAAAGCCCTAGATTAGAGGAATTAAAGAAATTAAATAAATAAATAGATATCTAATAGTTAGATAGTTAGTTGACAATCTGCTTAAGAAAAAATAGGAATTCAGAAAAAGTTGAATTAGATAGGAATCAGTAGACTTTTTATATTTAATTAGGGCTAGTCAGTAGAATTAGTAAATATAGAAATAAGTTATAATATAACTTATTCTGACTTACTAAATATAACTTATAGAATATGACTTACTATTTTAACTATAGTTAAAATAAGATTTCAGACTAGTCCCAAATAGGTAATTTTCTAGAATATTTCCTAGAAGGAAAATATATCTCTAATATTATCTAATAAGAAAATTCTCTAGAAAGATTCTAGAATATTTCCTAAATAGGAAATATATTTCCAACAAGTATAGATAGTTGATTATCTAGAATTTGATTATTTTGATTGATTTAATTAATTTTATGATTTTTCTGATTATCTAGATCTAGATTCTCTAGATCTAATTAATTATATAGAGTAGGGTCTATTTCTAATAGATTTAGAATTTGATCTAGTTCTAAATAATTTAGAATTTCTGATAGATTTTACTCTGAATTGTTATATAGATTTTCTATATAATTATCTAAATTCTGGCTAAAGATATAGAATTTATTAAAAATATAATCTTTTGTAGATATAATTTTTTTCTAAATAGGAATCTATATTTGCTATATATTTAGGACTATATACTTTACTAGATAGCCAATTAGAGCTCTAGATTTAAGTTTATTTAATTGGAATATCTTAATAATTTAGATATAGGTCCTATAGCTATATTTTTTTAGATTTCTATATAGAATTTTATAAAATAATTTCTACTGAATAGATTTAGTAGATGAGTAATTTAATATATAAATTACTAAATAGATAGTCTTAGATTATAAAAATATTGGAATATCTAAATTAGTTAATAAAA
>NW_022475192.1:0-5920 GCF_009193445.1 Aspergillus pseudotamarii | reverse complement strand
TTTTAATTTATTATTATCTATTAACTATTATTTTAAATAGTAGAATATATTTAATTTAAATAAATAATTATTTTTATTACTATCTCTTTATTATATTAATATTATTTTTATTTTTTAAATTATATATAGATTAGAGAAAAATTAATAATTTTATTAAATAAAATATATATTTAACTATTTTTTTAATTATCTAATAATATAAAGATTTTATTTATAATTAACTATTAAATTAATTTTAATTAAAAAATCTTTTTGATAATAATAAATTAATTTTTAATTAGAGATATAAAATATTATAAAATTCTAACCCAGAAGGGGTGAAAGAATACAGTGCATTCGGTTTAGGGTAGGGCCTGTTTGGCGGGCGGGCAGGTTTAGAGTCAATATACATTCGTTTTAAACTGCCTACATAGACTTGTAATATCTCTACTAATCGGATTAGACTTAGAATTAACTAGATTACTTATATTAATTCTCTATATTGACTATCTATTTTACAGTATATTAATTACTTGGAAAAATATAATATTATTAGTATAAGTTTTATTGTTAAATTTTATTAAGGTCAGCTATTACTGGTAGAATTTCTAACTGTTTATCTTTATTACTCCGATAATATATTTAAAGTTAATTATATCTATTTACTATTTACTGCGATACTCAGAGATAATCTTTATATACTATAAAAATAATAGAATCTTATTATAATCAGCCCGATTCTATTCTTATTAAAATAGTTATATAACTATAGATTATTCTATTTTTAAGAAACTCGATAGACTGCCTATTATTATTTATAAAGTATATTAATATAGAGTATAATCTAACAAAATTATCTATTATTTAATCAGCTGAATCTATTAAAAGTCCTATACCGAGATAATTTAGATCCAGAAAAAAATTCAGTAATAGAAAAATATTATTTAATAGATTAACAAAACTATAATTCTCTACAGAGTAGATTAGATATTGACTAAATTACCTATCTACTCCGATAGACTGATATACTGCTGTAATTACTCCTGCTATCAATATATTAATTGGATAATTAAAAATATACAGTAATATTGATACTAGATCTATAACTGAATCTAAAATCTCTGTTAGAAACAGATAATCTGTAAGTAATAAGTTTAGAGAGAGATCAAGCTCCGACAGTTATATATTTTAGTTAATTATTAGCAGATCTTCCTGATATACAAAGAGTTCTATTATATCTATATTTACGGGGATAAAATAGAACTATATATTTCTGTTTTAACTGAGTAAATTAACAAGACTATTATAGCAGTATAGTATATAGTTAACAAAATACAGATATAGACCCAGTTCAGCAGCGGAGAGAATATTTATAATATTAATTTATAGTTACAAGTTACCCAGTAAATATAGTATTTATAGAATTTTATTACTCTGGATAATTTTAATATATTGCGGGTATTAATCGAGATATTATTATCTAATAATACTAATTCTATAAAGTAGTAAGTATAACAGATCTGGGAGATAATTAAAAGTATTATATAAAAAAGTCAATAGACTATTTAATATATAGATTAAGTAATCTGTATAGAGACTATTTACTCCGAGAAAAGATAAACTCTGTATTATTTATTACAGATATATATAGATATAGATAGTATAATTAAATATATACAGCTGTGACAGTAAATTATAATATTTATTATATATATATAGATATATTCGAAGAGAAAATATTCTATATACAGAATAATCTCCCGGTAATATAAAAAATAGTAGTAGCTGTAGTAAATTATACAGATCAAATTAGTAGAACTAATCCGAGCTGATAGTCCCGATCTAATAAATAAAAAAAGAAAGAGAGAAGACTCTATTTAATAGTAATAGATAAGTAAGCTTAAACAGATATATTTAGAATTTTATATTGAGTTGCTGAACTAGATATACTATATATAAAAGTATAAAAGTATACTAATTTATATAATAGTAGTATTAAAATATAAAGAATTCGGCTGGTACAACTCTAAAAGTTATCTACTAATTTTATTATAGATAATCAAGATAATACAGTTTATAATTATTTAGTAGATATTGTAATTAAATCTAGATATATTTTAGATTATTAAAATATAGTAGCAGCTATAAAAATATATTAAATAAATATTACAGAGTACTATTTATAATATTAATTCTATATATAGTAGTAAGAATAAGTTTAAGCTAGTCCAATTTCTATCTATATTATTTCCTATATTTTCTATATACAGTCAGAATTCTCTGTTATAGATTCTATAGAGTCAGAATCTATTGTAGAAAATATTCCAGAAGTAGATAATATATATAATTAGTCAGTTAATAGTCCATAGAATATATATTTTTATAGAGATATTGTAAGACTGGTAAATATACAGACTCAAGATCTATTATAATACAACCGCTTCCGGCTATATAATATAGATATAGTCTAATCAATTACTATATTAATATATTTAGTTTACTATAGATAATTTCTGAGATTTTATATATAGAATAATAGTAATTATATAGTAGATTTTAAATTAGAAACTACTGTTTGGTTAGGTCCTAGCTATTCTGTAATATATATTATATAATAATTCTACTTAGAGTACTATAGAATAGAGCTTTTTAAAGAACTCCCGAATATAATAATTAATAGATAGATTTATATAACTGCTAAAGTAAATATAGACTAAACTGAATATACAGAAAGTTTTTATTTACTACTACCAGTCTATATAATTCCAGTCTAAATTAATAATATAGTATTTGCAGCGGATAATCCGATTTAAAAAGAAATTAGCTATACTAATATATATAGTCAGAGACTAATCGAGTCGAGCTTCAGAACTACTTAACTTATAGTATATTAATACTAAAACCAATTAGTAGTAAAATATATTTATTAAGAATAGGATAGTTATATTAATATCGATATACTACAAAGAGTTTTATGCGAGTAACAATATTAAGATTATCTATCGATATATATTATAGAAAATAGGGGAGCTTATTATATAGTATTTATAATTAATATTATTATTTGTTCAGTAGCTAGAGATATACTATTACTGAATTATATAGTTATTAGAGCTAATATTAGAATTTATATTAGAGTTAATATACCAATCTATATTAGAGTCAGAATCTCTATCTATATTAAGATCTATATTACTGTATATATAGAGACCCGATCCCGGTATATAGCAGATATAGATATCCAATTAGTTATAGGAAATATTAAAGTACAAGACCAAAATACAGTTATATTATACAATTAGTATTTAGATATATTATAATATTACTATCGGGATCAGCCAGTAGTAGATATAGTTAAGTAGTCAGTTTATTAGTAATATATACAAGAAGCGGGAGATAGCCCAGACAGTATTAGATATAGATACCGAGAAATAAATAAATAAAATATAATAGTTAGGATATATTATAGATTTACAGACAGTATATTTATTATATATTATAAGAATAGTGTACAGATAGAGAATTATAGAACAGACAGAAATAATAGTCTACTGTTAGTAAATATTTTAGTTATTTAGTATAGATTAATATCAGTTTTTAGGATTCTAATCAATAGATAGTAATATTAATACTTATATCTATATCTATAAATATAAATAGATACTGTAGAAAGAAAAGATAAATAAAAAATAGATTATATAGCAGTACTGACTAAATATAATAGATATAATATAAATATTGCAGTAGATAACCGATCAGAAAACTATATAGTTTTATAAAATATAGATAATAATATTATAGACTATTTAAGATAGTAAAAGTCTTATAATAGCAGTAATATAGATTAGTAGAGAGAAAAGTATACTATTTATATTATCAATATTTACAGAGCCCAGTAGAATAATAATTATAGTTGTACTGTTAATATTATTATATAAAGATATAATACAATAGTATCAGATATTAAATATTTTATATATATTATAAAAGAGCTGTCAACTCTTAGACAAGACTATAATTATACTAGTAATCCCGGAATCTACAGTAACAGAGAATTTCCAGATATTTATTAACCGGCTAAAACAGATACAGCAGTTAAATTAAATTATAATTAACAAGTACTATATAATATTATATAATTGACAGAATTTCTAGTCTAAATTATAGTAGCTGAAACAGTTAAACTATATATAAATATAGATAATATTACTGACAGTTATATTATTTTCTATCTTAAAAAGAATATTATTCCAGTAAATAGAGTATTAAATAGATTAAATATATATATTACAGAATTAAATCAGCTGTTCTAATATAATATACTATATATAATATATACCTAACAGATTAATATAGTTTATTAGTAAACCTATACTAATATTTATTCAGCAGCAAATCCGGCAGATAGAACTAAGTAAGATAATTATTTATATAAATATAATTTAGCAGATTATTAAACTAGTATAAAAATTAAAATATAAAATATATTATAGTCAGCAGATTAACAAGCTATTAATTTTACAGTAATTTATATAAAATTAAATAAAAATAATTACTGCGATAAGTATATTAAGTATAGAGATTAATATTTCTAATATCCAGTATATTATCTATATTGAGATTCTATAAATATTATTAGATTATATATAAAAAAATAAATAGATTAAATAGAATAGATAGACCAGCAAAACAATTATTATCTAGATAGATAGATTAGTAGAGAAAAATAAACCAATATAGAATTATATAGATATAATTTCGGGAGTAGAATACCGATAATATATATTAAATCAATATTTAAATAGACTAATAGATAGATATAAATAATAATATTACCAGAATAAAAACACAGAGAAAATATAATATAATAGATATAATTCCGATTAATAGATCCTATTTAATTCCAATTATTCAGATTATACAGAGTATTTAGCTTATTCAGAGAATTTAAGAGACTCAAAGAACTCAGATTATTTAAACTATATAAATTATTTAAACTAAGTAAACTATATAGACTATTCTAAATATTCTAGTTATACTGAGAATAATTCTCTCTATAATCAATTAATTATATTCCCGATTATATTAATCTCTATTACTAAATAGTAACAGCAGCGGGTACAGATTTAATAGTAAATAGTATCCGATATCTAGCAGCAAATATAGAATTGTAAACAGTAATTAAACAAAGAACTGATTAAATAGAATACCTCCTAATAATAGTAAATATATTATATTTATATAATATAGGACTATAACTAGAACAAATATAATTTATATTTATATTATAGTCCCGCGAGTCAGACAGTACAGAACTAGATATTATTTATATAATTCTCTAAGATCTAGTATACTCTGTACAGTATATACTGAGAGTATAGAATACTATAGAGTATATATCCTCGGTAGTAGATATAGAATTAAATAAACTATAAATATTATAATATTATAATTCTGATAGTAGTAGAGATATTATATAGACTATAAATATAGTAAATCCAGTAATTATAGATACAATAATTATAGAGATTAAATATTAACTAATAAGATTTACTATAGATTAAACAGTTTTTTAAATAAATTATAGCTGAAGTACAGAACCAGTACAGCCAGTTATTTATATTATTTTACTAATTACAGTAAATATATATCGAGATTAAGTAGCAGTAGTAGGATTCCGAATAGATAAAAATATATATATATATACCAGATATATAATAGTTAATATATATAATATATAATATATAATATCGAAAGAATAGATATATTCTATTTAGCTTACAGAGACTAGATATTCTACAGAGACCAGAGACTATTTAGATAATAGAGATTAGAGTTAAAATTCAAGAATATTTTAATATTCGAGATCAGATATCCAGAATAATTCTAGATATTTAAATTATATCGAAAAAATAATATATATTGATTTAAAATATAAAGT